>NC_046662.1:18033129-18037079 GCF_010883055.1 Belonocnema kinseyi | reverse complement strand
AGTCCCATTTTAGATATTTTTTGATTCGATGTTAATCCTACACAGTTATGAAACAAGTTTCACATCAAATGACAACAAAAAAAGTATCGGACATTGCCAAATTCTTCTGTAAATATTTTGTTTTTGACAAAATTGAAATTAAAGTTGCTATATAGTGACCGATGAATTTGTTTGCTTAAGGTTTATAACACTAAATCTAATTGAGTTGGGAAAGCCTATACAAGTATTGAAAAGATTTTAAAGTTTTTAATATTTTTATTCATATTCGATACATTTTATAAAATATTGTTCACATTCCAGTGCGCAAAAATAAATTTGAACTTCATAGCAATAACGAGCATACAATCAAAATTTAAAAGATCCGGTCAATGGAAACAGTAAAGTTTAACATGAATAAAAAAAATTATTCTTTTCTTGTTTAAAGTCTGCTAAAGACTGCTGCAACAAAGTCGTGGATGAGACAAAAAAAGAAGCAAAATTATATCTTGCCAAGGCTAAGGAATGCATTGCAAAATGCGCTCAGTCTGCAGACGACTGCCTTAAGGAAATTAAAAAAGAAAGGAAAGCCTTCGACGAGAAGCAGGCTAAAGATTTCACTACTGGCTGAATATAAGAAGACCAAAAATGTTTAAGGTACAACTGCAATTGTATTGAAATCGATAAAAAATATGAACAATTAAATTAATTAAATTGATCTTCCTTCCAACCTTTAGCTGTTGAAATTTTTTTCCTGTTGCATCAACTCCGTCGACTACACTGATGAGAAAAAAAATAATGTCCCATCAACAAAATAATGTTTGCAGCAGTTTTGGTTCTTTTTATCGAAATTTCGTCGCGACTATCAAAAAATTAGTTGGAGTTATAAATTAATTCATTTGTACGTCCCACTTTTGTAGTGACTCCCGGAGAGTGTGCCTGCGGTCAGCTTCATTCTCTTCCAAAGTAGATGCGGCTGCCTATTGAGAGAAAAATAAAAGTTTAATATTTGGTTTAAAATAAATTGGTTCACAATCTAGCATAGAAATGTAGACGGGAAACCAGGTCTGAGCTTGCCAGTGTGGTACAACAGTACCTCTTGAACCTTTGTCTTTAACTTTCCGTAATTAGATATTTTCACTTCAACAACAAGTTAACTTTACTTCGGTGAAAGCTGAGGGGAAAACAATGGACCAAATAAGATATTAGCAAAATAGAACAAAAATGGACTGAATCCCATGCATAAGGTACATTGTTTTCCCCTCAGCACTAAGTGAAGTGAAGGTAGCTGTTGGTCGACGTAAAAATACTAAATACGCGTTTAATTATTGCGAATGGTGAAAAATCATAGAAAAAGTAACCATTCCAATCGTCGTCTACCCAGAGTCTTTCACCCAAGGAACATAACATTTTGATTTCGCATTCGTTCTTGTTGCAAATAAGTCTTTGTTTGGCAAGCGGAAATTGTTTACTATTTTCTGGAAGGCAGAAGATCATAAAGAATATTCCGTCTCTGCTTCCAGACATCTAGATTGAAAATCGGCTTTAAAAATTTTCCTTAGGCCGAATGTAGGATGCATATATCCAAAACCCCCTTTGTTCACACCACTCTCAGATTTTTTTCGCTAAATTACTTAGGTTTAGATATTAAGCACCACCCATTTTGTTTATATAGGTGGTTTCAGTCGTATTCTCAATCCTTAATAACACACCACAGTTCCTTAGATCACCCGCAAAACACTTAGGACCAAAGAAGGCTAATAATAATTCCAGATAATTTATCGTCCTCTGGCGTCCTCTGGCCGTTGCAGTATAAACCCCATTCAAAGCACAACGCGCCTGAGAAAATTTTAGTTTCTGGTTTTAACTGCATAATAGGACATATTGCTTCATTGACATGTGCTCTATTGAGTCCAAAAAGCACACACGTGTAATCGTATACATTACGTTTGAAATTAAAACTCAAAAACATTCTATCCGTTGTCTTAATTGAAATGAAATGATACGCATCTTCTATATCAATAGGACCTACAACATTCAATAGGTCGTATTTGTTGTTTCGTCGGAGAAGTAGAAGGTATCGTGTATGCTGATATCCAGCTCAGAATGGTTTCATTGGACTGCCGCTTTAACCTCCAAATTTAATGTAGCAAGGTCCATAAAGGTACAGTTTTCTGGTGGAGGAAAAGTTTTTAATAATAATTTTCTCTCCTCATAGGGGAGACATTTTTCGATAATTTGCTCCAAAATATGTGCTAAATGACTGAGCACTGCTGGTGCAAGTACTTGATCAGGCATAAGACGCTCTCCAACAATTTTCAGGACATCTTCATCTAGTTCGTATGCAGGTGGTACTGTATCTTTTTCAAGGACATTCATACTCGGTTTTGACACGTTGTTGTCAGGAGCAAAATCGTTAGTACCCTATTTTGATTCCTCTGCCCACGATGATTTTTTTGTGAATCAGCCACATATTTTGACGCAACTCTTTGTCTAGAATTGTCACGACTGTCTCGAATAGTAGGGGAATGAATTCGGCTGGAAGAACGTTTACTTTTAGGTGAAATTTGTATACCTATCGTATTCTTTGTTATCGCCGTAGCCATATCCGTAATTACCTTTCCCGGAATCATTACTACGACGATGATATGGGTTGTCCTAATAATCATATTGTCTCCTTTACGATCGACTGTGAGAGCGATAACCATATCTATGCGAACGACTTCAAGAGCGATAAGTGAAGCTGTGTGAACGACTTCAGGAGCGTTTTTTCGAGTTGCGAGACAAGGGTCTGCGTGACAAGGACCTGCTTGCGCGATGTCTATGGTGACCTGTTAAATTTAAAGAGAAAAGAATTCTATAACTAATGCCAGAAGAAAACAGGACTTCATATTTCTTGTGAATTCTTCATATATTTCAGAAACTATGAAGGTTATGTGCCCTCACAAGTTGGTTGAACCAAAAAGTGAGGCATTACATTTTCCCCCTAAATGAACTTCTCGTTTCGCAATGGTCGAACGAATGCGAAACAAGTTGCGTGGAGATTACACTGCCCTGAAAAAGTTTGGACTCACTTAGAAAAATCTTTTTTTTTTGTAATTATCGCTTTAATTATACCGGAGCTAAAAAAATTTCTCTTTAAAAGGTTGATTTTTTTCAAAATTCTGTTTAAAATAAGCCCAGGGTGAATCCAATTTATCTAGTTTTTAAGTAGGTATTGCAAAAATAGTGTCAATTTCAATGTTTTCTTAAATTATCAATAACTTCCGAAATATTCGACGTTTTTCAATGTTCTTGGGATTATGTTGAAGCTTTTTTTATCGTATCAGAATAGCTTACGAGTATGAATCGTAAAAAATTTCTTTTCGAATGCAAGAACTTGAATTTCTAACAAAAAAGTTGGAAAAATTGAAATATTATTTTTAGTAACAAAAATATTTCTGTAAAATATATGAAACATATAATCATGAATTTTCTATGTAATTTCCCCGAAATATATATTTATTTAACTTTTATTCTGATTTGCCTACATATAAGATTATATCAATTTAATCCAACTTTTTTATTACAACTTCAAGTTCTTGCAATTCGGAAAGAAATTTTTGACGAATCATACTCGTAAGCTGTTGTGATACGATAAAAAAAGCTTCAAAATGAGCCTAAAAACATTGAAAAGCATTGTCTATTTCGGAAGTTATTGAAAATTTAAGAAAATATTGAAATTTACACTATTTTTGGAAGATCTGCTTAAAAACTAGACAAATTGGTTTATAATTAAAGCGATAAATACAAAAAAAAACGATTTTTCTGAGTGAGTTCAATCTTTTTCAGGGCAGTGTATGTGCACAATAGAAGTTTAACCTCATTGTACAAGGGTAGTTCAATAAGTCCTTAGAATGAAGTATAAAAATAATTTTTTTTGGGTAAATTTTTTTTTATTTTTCAACATAATCTCCTTGGAGCTCTATACACTT
>NC_046662.1:18020966-18033029 GCF_010883055.1 Belonocnema kinseyi | reverse complement strand
CATATATCTAGTCGGGAGTGGTGCTGACTGAAAACAGATGATTTGGAGCGATTCGCGCGCCATCTGTTGGTCATTCTAAGGACTTATTGAACTACCCTCTTAACACAAAAGTAGTTAATCGTTTGAACCAAGAAATACAGGTATTTCTTCGCATAAGGATATCATATGTCGAGCAACTGAAAAATATAAGCAATTTTTTCTCCAAATTCGTTATCCGTTTCCTGGTACTTTCTTTCTCAGATCCTCCATCTCGGGAGCAATCTCTGCGTTTACTTCTTCCCATACTTTTACCAATTTGTTATTCACTTAATAAAAATACGTGTGGCGTTATCGGCACAAAGTAAAACAATGAGTAGTAGATTGTACGAACGGATCCATAGTGAAAATGTTGGGCTTTAAAGTTTGTGGCAATATCAGTGCATCGTAAGAACACTACATTCTAAACTTGAAGAAGAGGCGCGAAATACAATTAAAGGACTTCGTAGGATATTAAAGATTTGACAGTAATTTCAAATATTTCAGTTATCATGATGTTTAAGAGAATTATCTTGAATTTTGGAAGATTTAAGAGGATTTCGTTGAGTTTGTAAGAATTATTGTATTTAAAAAGGTTCCCAGAGATTTCAGAGAATTTTAAAGATCCACCAATATTTCAAAGGATTTTTAAACGGTTTTATAAGATAATCAGAATATGTTATTCCTATGTATACTCTCTACGATGCATGTGATTAGACAGAGTGCCTTACTACGGAGACTCGTTGCACCTATTTGGCTAATCAAGTCTTTTTCATTTGTTTTTTTCTTTAATCCGGGAGGACGAAAAGCCAAATCGGATTGGTTTTATATCCGTTATTCCTATTTATACTATTAGGGTGTTTTAAGATTCAGATTACTTCTCTATGTCTTCTTGGAAAAACATTACGTGTTTTTGCGATGATGGTTGTTTTAACAAATAAAATTTTATGTCCTGTTGCGATTTGATACCCAAATAGTGCTGATTGCGTGAAATGTTTGAGTCTGACCTTACTCTCATGTTCCTTTATAGGTTGTCACACCGCTCTCCCGGTTTTTTCAACATAGACTTTGACGCTGAAACAACGGATTTTATGTAGTAACTCCGAGATCACTGAGATGTGCCTTCTTGTCTTTAGATTAGTTTAGAAGTAATTCTATTTTCGCAGGTGGTTCAAATATGGCTTGGATCTTGTGTTTGTTAGAAATTCTCCCTATTTATTCTGTGACATCTTCGATGTAGGGAAGATGGTTAATGTTTTTCTCTCTCTCTTTCTTTAGGAGGTTGTGTTGAGCTGTTTTTTGAGTGTATTTTCTTATTGCTTTATCACTTTGTTTGTTTTTGCAATCGTTCTGTCTCAGGATTTGTTTAACGTCTTGCTTTACGAAATTTGTGAATGATACCTTATCTGTTATGGAGACAACTCTGTGTACAAGGGATTTTATGACTGATTCTTTTTGAGATGGGTGTGGTGGGAGGAGGTATTTAGGTATCTATTTATATGGATGGTTTTTCTGTAAATTTCATGTCCTAATGTGTTATCATATCTTTTGTAAACTAGTACGTCCAAGAAAGGCAATTTTCCGTTCTGTTCATTTTCCATGATGAACTGGATATTAGAATATAATCGATTGATAAAATTAAGAAGCTTCGATTGGTTGAAGATTTTGGTTTCTAGATGTTCCATAAAGATTTTGGCTATTACAGGTAAGATTTGAGATCCCATTGCTCCCCCTGAGGTTTGCTCATAGAATTGGTTATTGAAAGAGAAGTAAGTATTGTTGAGACAGTGTCCTATCAAAGGTATGAGCTAGGAGGGAAGTTTGCAAAAGATTTAATAATATGAATTGTATCAGAGATTGGTACTTTCATTAAAAGAGATATTACGTTAAAACTCAATATGATGTCTTGGGGTTAAATCTGAATCTCTTATATCTTTTTGATAAACTCAAATGAATGTGAGACGTGAGTGATAGAGTTTTCTGTGAAAAGTTTCAGTTCATTGGCCAGGGAGCGAGCTAGCTTCAAGGTTGGTGAATTTATTGCGCTAACGATCGGTCTAAGTGGAACTTTGTTTCTTTTTTGGACTTTTGGGAGTCTGCTAATTCTGGGAGAGATAAAATTAGTAGGCATTAATTTATATTTTGTTTCGGTGTCAAATTTAGAGTCTTTTAGAAAGGTTTTTGTGTTACTGACTATTGTCTTTGTTGTTATAGTCTCCTCTGTTTATTATTACTGTTGTGTTGACTTTGTCTGCGGTTAATATTATGCTGTCTTCATTCTGATTGAGTTCTTTGAATGCAGTTTTTCTTGTCTTGTTAAGTTTGAGGAGGGAAGTTGGGCTTAGCGTAAAATGTTTTACTGTCTTGGCTAGTGGTTTGTGCCTTACTGGAAAAAACACAGCCACACAAAAAAAAAGTGCGGATCTGGTAACAAGACACACGTATTCCTATGGATTTTGGGGCGCTGAATTCAAATTCGGTATCAAAAATCACCCATCATGTCATGGTTGAGCCATAACCTTAAAAAATGACGAAAAATCATGCACTGAGTCAAATAAATTTCAAAATAATGCCAGTGATGCAAATTTTCAATTCAAAAACATGTGGACAACTGTGAAGGATTAACCCTTGCCTGATATCAACTTATTTAACATAACTTTACCCAACAGAACCTGACCTCACCTCACCTGAATTAACAGAAATTTATTGAACTACACGTAAAGCTCTGGAAGCATATTTTCCCAGTAGCAAATGTGTGCTACATCGAATGAGTCAACACGAGCCTAATCTAGAAATAAATCTAACCTAACCTAACCTAGCCTCACGAAACACAATTAAACTAATTGTGTTGTCCCGTTGTGTTTTCGGTACCGTTTCATTCAGCTTCGGCTTAACCTACATAGAGGTTTAACCTATCCTAACCTAACAAAACCTGACCTAACCTAACCGATTACGCTGGCAACCCTGTTCTTGCGTACTTTCATATTTGGCATTAATATCAGGAAAAAAATTTTGAATAAAACTCTTATTCATTTGCATGTTTAGGTTACAGTTCTACATTTTAATTGATACAAACATTTTCAGGTTAATTGAAATGGGGTCAATTCTACTTGCAGTTCTAAGTTTCTTCAAATGAGTAATGTGCGTCTAAATTTTTAACCACTTGTAGTACAATGAAATGAATTTTATTGTGTTAAAACGGGAACACTTAAGTTAAGTTTTGTTGCGTTAAGCAAAATTTCGTTAGGTTCTGTTAAGTTAGATCCATTTGTGGGTTAAGATCGAGTCAACCAATTAAATATAGCACACATTTAAGACTGAGAACCCTACGCTCACATAGCTACACGTGTGGTTGAATTTCATTCGTCTAGGTTAGGTTAGGTCAGGTTTTGTTAAGTTAGGATAGGTTAAACCTCTATGTAGGTTAAGCAGAAGCTGAATGAAACTGTACCGCAAACACAAAGGGACAACACAATCAGTTTAATTGTGTTTCGTGAAGTTAGGTTAGGTTAGGTTAGGTTAGATTTATTTCTAGGTTAGGCTCGAGTTGGCCCATTCGATGTAGCACACATTTGCTACTGGGAAAATATGCTTCCAGAGCTTTACGTGTGGTTTAATAATTTTCTGTTAATTCAGGTTAGGTGAGGTCAGATTCTGTTGGTAAAGTTATGTAAAATAAGTTGATATTAGGCAAGGGTTAATCCTTCACGGTTGTCCACATGTTTTTGAAGTGAAAATTTGCATCACTGGCATTATTTTGAAATTGATTTGCCTCAGTGCATGATTTTTCGTCATTTTTTGAGGTTATAGCTCAACCATGACGTGATGGGTGATTTTTGAAAAGAATTTGAATTCAGCGCCCCAAAATCCATAGGAATACGTATGTCTTGTTACCAGATCCGCAAACTTTTTTTTTGTGGCTGTGTTATTTGTCAAATTTAAATTTTTGTTTTTGAGTGAAAAGATCTTTGATCAGTTGGGATTGGTCAAATTATATGCGGCCCAATGTAGACCAAATGTCAAATCTGTCATTGATAGAAAGAGGTGAAGTTTTTATAGTTTTTAGAGGTTTTTGTGGCAAAGTCTATATAAGAGAAATTGGGAGAGTGGTGAGCTCACGTATAAGGGAACATGCGAGTAAAGTCAGGCTAAAATATTGCACGTAATCAACACCAGCTGAACATCATATCGAAACAGGCCTTATAAGATTTTCAAGGATTTCAGTAATTCTAAATGATTTCAAATAAATTACAACGGATTTTATAATATTTTAATGAATTTCAAAAAATGTATTTAGAAAAAATTAAGAATTTAAGACTTCAAACATTTTTAAATCTTTTTAATAGATTTCCAAAATTTGAAAGGATTTTTAAACATTTTAAAGGATTTGAAAGATTTTAGAGTATTTAAAAATATTCTCATCAATTTTCAACATCTTAAAAAATTCTTGAGTTATTTTGAAAGATTTCAAAGAATTTGAGATTTTTAGGTTATTTCTAAGGAATTTAAGTTCTTTTCAGGAAATTTAAAAAATTTGGAGGAATTTCCCATCATTTCGGATAATTTCGAAGTATTTTACAGGAACTATACAGTTTTAGGGTATTTTAAATATTTAAATATTTCAAGGGGCATCAAATGAAATCTCATAAGATTTAAGGAATTTTAATAGGATTTCCAAGACTTTAAATGGTTTTTAAATTCTTAAATTTTTAGCGCAAAACTTTTGTAATTGATATTAAAAGAGCCATAAATCTTTTAATATGATAGTATTCGCACAAAACCTACAGAATGCTTGTTTTTGCATAGTGAACTTTAAAAACTGATTAGGTTCAAATTTATTTACCGTAAAAATTAATTAATATTCTAAAAACCAGTAAGAACTGTAAATTTCAAATTGTTTGCATATGAATTACAACACTACACTGAGAAAAATCTTTGTTAGAATCAAACATATAATTTCTTTATTATAGGGCCAAACGAATGTTCGCGTGATTCACGTAAATTTTTTGTTTGTTCTTATTTGTGTGGCTCAAATAAATTTATTTTTAAATCAATCTCTTATTCAAATTAAGTAAAGTTCTTGCTTGCAATTAATATGTATTTTTTTAATTAATTATAGGTTTTTCCAATGGGAGTTAATTTTTTTTTACATTTAACCTCATAATTTAGCATCCTTTATAAAAAGAATATATAAGCTCGATAAAATGTTTATTGTTAATAATAATATCGTCCTATATGTAGATGCAGAAGCATTTATTCAATTCGAATGCTTATTTTTAATTAAATTTTTACTCTGTGCTTCTCATTTCTAAATTCAAGAATCATAAATTAGAATAATGAGAAATGAACCAGAGTTAGACACTTGAATACATAATAATTATTATTATTATTATTTATTATTATATATTTATTTAATATTTTAGAATTATATATATATTTATTCATTTATTTATTTATTTATTTTATTATTATATTTAGCCTCGGTGGCTCAGTTGGTTGGACACTCGGACTTCACCTCAGAGGTCCGGGGTTCGATCCCTGAGCCGGTACCTCTGGAAATTTTTCAATGTACATTTACCGAGGTTCTGGTGGTTCGAAATCCACCTTAAGTTAGAGGTCCCCCCATCGTGTACTTGACTGCAACCCAGTCCGTTAATGATGGGGTAAAACCAGGCTTTGTCCAATATGTCTGGGCAGACTGCTCTCATCAGATCACTTGATTGCATTATAAAAATGCGTCCGTGACTGATGATATATACCGGCACAGCCCCGTGCAAAAATGATCAAATAAAAATCCATCTCTAACCAAAAATGCCTTCGACATGTTGGGCAGTATAAGCCTGTGATGACATTTCAACACTGAAATGTTTTTTATAATAATAATAATAGATTTTTTAAATTTTAAATAAGATTTTTTTAATAGATTTAGTTCTTATAATAGATCTTTATTATGTTCCACGAGATATGTACATTAGCTTACAGAAAGAGTTAGGCGAGTGGACATAAAAGGCCGAGGTTCAGCCTGCTTTACAACCTAACCCTTAGCTTTACCTAACCTTTATCAGCTGCTTTACAACCTAACCTTCTACAATCTAACTTAAATGCTAACTATTATATAACTACTTGTTAGCGCTAACCTACTCAAAAGGACAAAAAATATAAAAATAAGATAAATGAAAATAATAATTATAATATTGTGTAGTTGTAAATTGTAAATTATAATTGTAAATTACGGGACGAAGAATACGGGAACGTACATAGATCACCGATGTTTAGCTTTCTCGCACAAGATATATTCTCAACAGATTAAGAGAACCATCCGCAATTTTTTATGCATTTCATTTCTGACCGATTGCACACTATACGTATCAATAGGACCTTTAAGATCGTTTAACAAACGAGAAGCTAAGCATGAGAAAGTAGCTTCCGCCTTCGCTGTGTTGGCTAAAGGGACCAAAAATTTTCCGTTCGACCTTGTGACAAGAGACCTTCTGGTCCGAATTTCTTCCACACTGGAAATGAGATTTCGTAGACGAGACGGCCTCTCTGTCGACCAAACTTTGAACGCGAGAACGCAGAGATGCAGTCTCCACCGTTTGTCCATTTTCAGCCGACCAGATTCTCTAAAAGCAGGGGTGATATGATCAAATTTTCTTATACCGAACGTGAATCTTAGGCAGGAGTTTTGCACTCTCTGGATTCCCGCCTTCAGTGGCGTACTCAGAAAAGGCCCAAAGCTCGTATATGCACAATCAAAAGGAGACAAGATTGGCGATTCGCACAATAGGAGTTTAGTACTAGTAGGGAGAGCGCGACGAAATGGAAACATATGTAGACGTATGTAGACGTATTTAAGCCGCATGGACTGCGGACATCAAAGCCCTAATCCGACTGCATGATAAGCCCAAGATTTTATGACTGCGAGACAATAGAGAGTTGAGTAGCATTTATTGAGAAATTAGGAAGGAGGTCACAATCTAAACTGCCTATTGGTAGAATTACCGATTTTGTTGGATTAATGACCAGCGCACGATCTACTACCCAGCCAGCGATATGGTCTGAGACCGCGTTTAAGATGGCTGCTTCCTCATTAATATCATCTCGCTTACAACAGATGTACAGCTGTGTACCATCTGCATACATAGTATGGTTATTTAAATTCTGCTCTTGGAGATCGGTGCGTACAAATTCCATCACGGAGTCAGGAAGGTCGCTTGTGTAAATAAAAAACAAAATAGGGCTACTTACTGCCCCCTGAGGAACTCCCCTATTAACTGCTCTGCGTGGGGACATAAGTGTAGACTGACGGCTTGAAACTGCGACTCGCTGACTTCTATTAGAGAGAAATCCCGTGAACCAAGCAAGACATGTCTCCCTTACTCCTATAGATTCTAATTTTTTCAAGAGCAACCTATGATCAAGGGTCTCGAAAGCCCGAGATAAGTCTAGCAAGGCCAGAAGAGTTACCTCTGCACAGTCAAAGGACCTACCTATCTCATCCGACACGTGAAGAAGCCTTGCTGTAGCCGAAAAACCCTTTCTAAACCCCGACTGCTTTAGAGGTAACACTTTGTTATTGTCAATGAAGGGTGTCGACTGCTGAAGACAGGTCTTCTCTAATACTTTCGAAAGGTAAGGCAGAATAGTTATTGGATGTAAGTCGCCAAATGTTTTCAGACTATCACATTTAGGAAGAGGACGAACAATACCTGATCCCTATGCAGAGGGAAACTTTGCCTGCCTTAACGAGGTATTCATGATATTTACTAATGCAGGAAGGCATGAAGGTACACAAAGATACTGAAGAACTATTAATGCCATCCAATCCCGTAGCTGTCGAAGTGAATGATTTCATAGCGTAATACAAATGACTGTGGTCAATTCCCTTCAATACGAAAGTATTCTGGAAGTTAGGTGAAATGTTGCTAGCGGATGACTGAATGTCGCGGATTAGTGTCTCTGAGGCTACTGCTGATGGTATGGTATCTATAAAGAAGTCGTTAATGATAGTAGGGTTCATAGGAAGATCTCCCCAAGAAAACTATCTTTGTCCTGACCAGACACCTGCCAGGTTTACCTTTTCCCACATGTGTTTAGAAGAGGGCTTATCTGAGAGGCTGAACAGATACCCGCTTTTTCACTCCGGAGGGAGCTAGTTGCGAGGTTAAGGAGAAGTACATATTTATCTCTATCAATGACAGTTTTTGAACTGCGCCATTTGGAACGTGATCTGTCCCTGTCCCGAGCAATTATCTTTACAGAGTCGAAGAACCAAGGTGGCCTAGGTCTAGCCATTCTAAAGCAACGTAGCGGGCAGAACCCCTTAATAAGGTTTAGCGTTATTTGGGAAAATCGGTCCACCTTCTTGTCTAATGAATAAAGGTTTAATATACTGGCCCAGTTTGCCTGACTACCTACCTGATTGAATGCTGATTGATTTACTGGCTTAAAGTCCCTGTCTACGCGGTATACACTCGGTCTCGTAGATAGATCTAGGTTTATGTCACAGAAAATCAAGTCATGATCGAATTCTCTTGATAGCTTGGCCATTCCCGAATCTAAAAGGAGGGGGTCGTCACTTACAAAGATAAGGTCCAAGATCGATTCCGATCGGGTCGGTTCTTTGATAACCTGTCTGAGCGATAGAGAGCGTGATATGTGAAGTAACCTAGCCCAGCATGTGTGTGAGATATTCGCCGCAATGACATTAAAATATACAAAGCAAACCATGTGATTTGATTCACAGATGGCACGAGTCAAGGCCTCTTCCAAATCACTTTCCCAAGATAGCGCCACATTTGGACTTCTATAAACTCCTAGAATTGCGAGACATGTTTTTTTAAATTTAAGTATAACCAAGCATAGCTTCACTGGGATGTCATCGTTTACATCAGGTAAAAATGGGATCTGGTTATTATATACAGACTCGTAGCTATGATCATCTTTAATATAAATAGCGACCCCACCACCTCTCGCCACCTTGTGGTTTTTACGAATAGCCCGTTCTAAATTAAAACCCTTAATTAATATCGCAGAGTCGAGGACATCTGGACGATGCCAAGTTTCTGAGATCACAAGAATATCGATGTTATACAGATGGATGATGTCTGTAATTACACTTATTTTAGGAAAAAGTGATCTCGCATTTATTTGTGCTAAGTGCAAACGCTTTCCTCGCTCGCTGTTTCAATGAGAAAGACTAAGATCTCTGAGGGAAACATTTAAATGAGTATCCGAAGAAGGGTTATTACTAATAGATAAAAAAGTTGATTCCACCGAGGAAACCATGTCTTTCCATACAGAAATACGCGAGACGTCGTGTGAAGGAGGAACAGCGTTTAATTGAGAAAGATTTACTGACATACCCGTTAAGTCTTGAAGGCGGATCACTGACGAAGAGTTCATGGACGAGCCATGAGCCGAGCTTGAGCCACAATCCAAGAAAGATATTGCGGAAGGGTCCGAAGGATGTAGAGATGGTGCAGGCACTAGCATTGCCATTTGCAAGGCTTCATCAGAGACAGAAAAGGTATTGCATCAAGATTGGATAGAGTTGGCTAACTCACTATGTTGGCTGGAAAGGAAGGCATCAAGGTTGAAGGAGTCAATCAAATCAGGGATTTTTATAAGCTTAGACGAAGCGTTTGACGTATGACGAATCCATACTGTTTTGCTAAAGATCCAAGCTTTAGCGTGAAGTTTTCCAGAACCCAATTTAGCCTTGACAACCTTCAGTAACTTATAAATGTCTTGAGGATGGTTAGAGTTTATGAGGACCGGGCCGTCAGCCAGGTTAGAATCAACATCATGGACCATTAGAGATTTTTTGTTCTTAATTTTAACTGCGACCATGTCATCTCGAAGTTTAGTGACGTTGAACCTGACGATTATTGGATTAGGAATGGTTCTGTTTCCCACTGGAACTCTAAACATCTAAACGTCCTCGATATTGGTTTTGTTGGCCTTCGACTTGACAAGCCTGCAGATCGATTCGACGAGGTTTGGAAGCTTTTCATGAGGGGACACCGGAATACCCGTAATAATTACCTCCCTGTCACGGTCTGCCTCTTCCAGGCATCTAATACGCTTTTCGTATGTGTTCTTAAGACTGATGAGTTCCTCCTTGATTTATTGATAGTTCTTGAAGTGTTGCGTACTTGAGGGTTTCAGGTCGGCGACTTGAGACTTTAAAAATTCGAATTGTTTAAGTAGAAGTGTATTCTGCTTGGATATTTTTTCAAGTCTGCCGATAGAGAATCGCAGCTGGCTGATAGGTTTCAGACCGTTGAATTGCATTTAACTATTGTATTGTTGTGAGCCTGGATGTTTAAGCTCATTTGAGAGTCATTAGCTTCGACTTTCTCTAATCTCTCGCAAATAGTGTTCAATTTCGATAGGATGTTCAAAGCTACGGGATCAGGAGAACTTTGTTCAGCTGGTGCGACTCTAGTCGATTTCAAACTAGGTTCATCCAACGGAGGGAAAACTCTGTGGGACTCAAGATTGCTTTGCAGTGTAGCATTTGACCGATCCCTATTTGGGAAATTCAGAACATGCTCGTCGGCAAGCTTGTATGACTCGTCCTCCTTATCATCAATGGCAGGCTCGAGTTCACTGATTGAAATCAAGGAAGCTCTTCCAGAAGCATCAACCTCGGCAAGGCAGTCTCGACAGGAGCCACAGAAAAGTAGGGTTCCACCCTTCTTTTGTGCAACCTCATAAAAGTAGCAGCATCTCGCATGAAAAGCAACATTGCAGGAGGCGCAGATTCTCGCTTTAGCAAGCTTTTTAATTACTTTATTGCAAGTTTTGCAAACGTGATCAGTAGTAGCTTGCTACGTTTGTGAGAAAGCTCCAGAAAACTTAAGAAATTAAAAAAAAAATAAAAACAAGTCGAGTCTAACCGTCAAAAATCAAATCATAAATGGATTTCGGCGACTTTAGAGGCGATTCAAGCATTCAAAAAGTAGAACGCCTGTCGACGCGCAATCCGCTTACCAGTAAAACTCTTCGGGTAGTGTACGTCGAATTACGGTATAGTTACGTTAGAATACTGCTTGTGGCAGTTCTTTATTTGTGGCCTTTTTGATTGCATAAATCATCTTTATAAAGAAAGGAGATTAGTATTGAGAGATATTTGCTCACATCCGAAATCTCAAATTATATCAAAGGTAAAAGCCCCAAAATTCAAGTGGTACCTAAAATAGAGATATTGCGTCCATTTTTCAATTATTTTATGATTTTAGAGTAAATCAGAACCTTTAGAATATTAAAACACTGAAAAAGACCAATACCATCAATTCATCATCAGGATCAAATAATTTAGATTTTAGTTTAGTTACTTAGAAACCGTCAGTAGCACCTTAGCACACCAACCGGCACTTTGTAGTATTACTTTGTATTGTACTTTTTGTTTGAATCAAATAAATATTTTTAATAATTCAAATAAACAGGTTTTAAACAAATTAATTGTTTAAATCAAACAAATTGTACCAAACAAATTACTTGTTTCAATCAATTATGCGAAAAATATTTTGCATTTCTTAAAATTAAATAAACCTTTTATCAATTGAAGCAACAAATCTGTTTGATTAAATTGAATGAATAGAAACAAATTTTTCTGTTTGATTCAAACAAACATCTTTCTGAGCGTAACATAACAAACTAAACTTCAACATATAGTAACCTTTCTGCTCAAAAATTAAAAAATTAAGAAGCTGCAAAAAAGCTATTTGCAAATTTAAAGTTTTGAAGCTAAAAATATGATGAGAAAATTCCAAATTAGAATCGTGAAACTAAATTGTTAAAAAAATTAAAAACCGAATTTGAAAATGCATTGTAAGGAACTTAATTATAATATAAATAATAATAGGAAGAAGAAGCGGCCGCTTGTAATTGTATACCTACAACATCAGCGCAGGAGGTTTCAAGCACCGTATTGGATTGAGTTACGAGGGTGGATTGATAAGTTTCCGGCCTGACCAAGAAAAACAACGTTTTTAAGAATTTTTTTTTTTATTTCTCAACATAATCTCCTCCAAGGCTGAT
>NC_046662.1:18018303-18020866 GCF_010883055.1 Belonocnema kinseyi | reverse complement strand
AGCTATCTAAGGATGGTACTATAGAACGCCACCTCAAGGTAGGCCTAGTGGCGCCATCTCTTGGTCAGGCCGGAAACTTATCAATCCACCCTCGTATAACATCCTAAGCTCATCAGTGACTTGACTCAGTCCGCGGCTATAATGTATAACCGGGTTCACCCGAGTAAAAGTTTTGAATGAAATAAGAATTTTTCTCTATTTTCTCGCAAAAAAGTGAAAAGTGAAGTAACCTACTGGTACACTTACAAGATTTAACATATACAAGTTTCATATCAAATTTCATATGTGCAATTTTAAAATTGTACAAATAAAACAATTTCAAAAACAAGAGGATAATTTAGGTTTGAATATTTGCATAGCCAAAATAATTCTAAGTCACAGGTTTTCTTTTAATGGAAATATCAGTTTGTGATGCACTTTTAATTTAAGAATTTTCATAATAAATTCAGGATTTATGTCATATACGGTAATCATATTGTCCAATATTCGCGTAATTTTAAAAATAGCTTACTGCTTCTTATAATTCACCTTTACATTTTAATTAGAAAAGATTACGAACTTCAGTTAAATATTAGTTTAGTTTTGGTATTTATGAGGAAAAACTTGACTTGTTTCGATTGTTTATTATGTGTTTATTATTTATATGTTTTTTCTATTGTTATTACTTTTTGTTCGTATAAAATAAAACTTGGTTATATACAATGGATATTTTGTTTAAGATAAAGATAAACAGATTATGTAAATCATGCATATTACGCAAACAAAATTTCCGTAATTGTCAGAATATGTTTTCTTCTTCAGGTGTGTTTTAATTATATAATTTAATCGTGCAGCTATAATAATTTTCCGCTTGCGTAATAGCAATGGCTAGCAACAACCATATCAGACTTAGTAAAAAATGTTTTAAAACATAATATTGCGCATTTAAATTGTATCCTTGAAATTCTACATTTAAACTAACACATGCTACATTCAAAATGATTAAATGTGAGGCTAATAAGAAAAAAATATTAAAAAACAGTCAAAAAATAAATAAAATGTTTAAAACTTCACGTAACGGGGGAGTTTAATCTGACTGCATATATATGTAAAGAAATCTAAATTAACCCCTATATTTCAAATCATATGTTTCGTTAATACATTTGGTAAATTATTTGTTTTATTACTTTTATTACCTGACACAATAAATCATTAAAAGTATAACTAAAATTATTTATAACAAATTTTTCAAAATTAATAATTCTTTTGAAACACGCTAATTTTGAACCTAAAAATTTTCAATGAATTATCCGTTTAGTTTATTAGTATTGTCAGATTGACTTAAATAGCAAAAAAAATTTTCTTTCAATAGGTTTTCGATGGCGCTCTAATTTTGTAACGTGGCTTTATAGTTTACGATTGATTAAATTTGAAATTCCTGCAATGTGCTATTTACAATACTGGCATAATTTTAACAATTTTGTAATTTTGTATAAATTGTATAATATTATAATAGTATTTTATGCAATTGTTTTTAATTTTGACAATGTTATTTAACACAAACCTTCTTAAAGGCTCTTGTACCTAAAAAAACAATAAAAATTTAAAAACCAGTATACTTTTGGGAAACCATTCAATTTTTTATTATAAATAAGTTACTCAGATTTCATACCAGACATAATACTGATGTGAAATCAGGGCATCTGGCGGGCTGGGAAACCGGGAAAACTCCGGGAATTTTATTTTACCGTGAGAAAAACCGGGAAACCCCCGGGAATTTTATTTTTGACTGGTAGTTTTTTGTATTTTGTCGAAAAATCTACTTTTTCTAACTTATCTTCTTTTTATTCCATTTCTACTTTATCTACAGTCACAAGGTTCCTCCTTATGCTTATTCAATGTACTGATTTTCGCCAGCAGTTTGTAAACGTCGCATTGTCGATGTTCGGTTGTTTTCAAAACAAGATTATACCGGCATCTGACCAAGAGGCTGAGTTTAATCGTTTATGTTTGTAAGAAAATAGGTTATTCGAAATTTTTAGTGCAAGTTTTAATGATTAGATCATTAATTAATCAAATACAGTGCACAAGTATTTTTTGATTGGTGAGGCCATAATATTTATAAGTAAGGTAAGTTCAGTTTTTTGATTCTATATCCAAGAGTAATGTATATATGTTCATGTGAAAAAGTTTTACTATTTGTAAGGTATTTGAAGTATATTTTCTATCTTAAGTGTATTATTTTGATTTTATCAATCAAAGTTATTGTTGAAGGTACTATTTTAAACGTTTTAGATCAAAATTAGGACTATAGAACCCAATTTTTCTTTCTGTGACACAGCTAAATACCTATATTACCGACCACAATTTTTCAGTTCACTGAATATTTTTTTGAACTTAAGAACTTTTTTTGTAAATAAAATATCGAGCTGAAACTCAGGGAAATGTATTAGAGTACAATAAAGTACGTTAAGGTACTGCGTTTTGGTAGGAACTTCCCTGAAAATTATTTCATCTTTTTTCTGAACCTCAACATTTTTTGAACGTTCGAACTTTTTTTATACATAAAATATCGGTCTCAAAC
>NC_046662.1:18006416-18018203 GCF_010883055.1 Belonocnema kinseyi | reverse complement strand
ACGAGGCTTTAGAGAGTTCGTATTTTCGTGTACAACGTTACCGGCTGATGCCGTTGGAATTGATTGTCGAAATATTTTTTTTTACATCTATTATAATTAAGCTTTGTACTTTAACGTAGTTTTCTTTCGGATCTTGCATTTCTCAAAGTTTGAGACCGATATTTTACGTATAAAAAAAGTTGGAACGTTCAAAAAATGTCAAGGTTCAGAAAAAAGATGAAATAATTTTCAGTGAAGTTCCTACCAAAATGAAGTACCTAAACGTACTTTATTGTACTCCAATACACCTTCCAAAGTTTCAGCTCGATATTTTATTTACAAAAAATGTTCTTAGGTTCAAAAAAATATTCAGTGAACTGAAAAAGTGAGATCGGTAATATAGGTATTTAGCTGTGTCACATGCCCTTAAAAGTGCTGAATGAAAATTGTAACCTCAAAATTCAATAACTTCATTATAAAATATTCATAATGAGACGTTACCTACATTAAGATGTTCAGTAAAAATTTGAATTCTGCAAAGGCTATCCCCTAAATTTCTTCCTATTGGTGCCAAATACTGTCATCATTTTATTCATTTTCTTAAACAAATTTTTAGAAGTTCCGCTAGGCCGCCCCAGGTTTGAAATTTATTTTTTTAGATTTTGATTTTTTAAAAACCAAGAAAAGGCAAAAAATATTTTCACATAACATAACACATAACACTTGTTATTTATTGGGGAATAAGCACTAAAGATTTATGAAACCAAAAACAATGTTTGAATAAAATATTCTCCATAGTTAAAAATTAAAAATACTTATGGCAAGTGACCCAAGAAATCTTGAATATCAAAGTACACAAAAAAAAAAACAAATTTTTTAATTCACCTGAAAATGATGTAAAACTTGAATGAAATCGGTCAGAAAAACTTATAGAAACTGATAAAAACGCAGAATTGCATAAAAATCGACCTTTATCAACTATAGCTGTCATCCTTTTTAGGGAAATAATGGCTAAAAATATATTTGAAACTAATATAGACCACATCCATTTCAAATCAGACAGGGCACCACATTTGAAATCATAAAATCTTTCGGGGATAAAAAATGCTGTTTTTTAGAGGAAATTAGGCGATACGTATTTTTCCTATTTACAAAAAGTGTTTTCTACCAAGTTACGCGTATTTGAATGTTGTGCTTTGTTTTTCATCGTCTTCTTTTAAGAGCCGCCGTAAAATTGGAAAAATCTTTGAAATTGAGAAAATGACAGCGGCTTGTCTGAAAAAATAAAAAATTAATTTTCTCAAAAAGCGTACATTTTTAATTTTTTCTAATCTTTTTCTTTAACTTGTACTTTGACAATGAAGACATCTTGTAAGTTTGATACTTGCTTTATGAAAAATGTCTTTCTTTTTCGGGAAAATAAAATTCTCACGGACTCAAAAATGGTTTAACACCCACATGGTGCTAATAAGATGCCTTTCTTTTATTAGTAGAAACTTGAGAAAAATATTTAGAAAAAAAAGGTGAGGTTTTGCAGCAACTATATTTTTTCATTTTTTGAAAATTTGAAGAAACTAATATAAAAGATTGTCTGAAAAACCCAAGTCTTTTATTGTGTGACTTAGAAAGTATCAAACTTACAAGATATCTTCATTGTCAAACTAAGAGTTTAAAAAAAAGGAAAAATGTAAAAGGTGTGGTTTTTGAGAAAATCGATTTTTTATTTTTTCAGAAAACTTTGTACAAAAAACTTTTTTTGCAAATCAGAAAAATATGTATTGCCTAATTTCCTATAAGAAACAACATATTTTGTCCCCGAGAAATTCTGTGATTTCAAGTATGGTGCCCTGCCTGATTTGAAATGGATTCGGTCTATGGGAATCTTAAGTTATAAAAAATGTGTCTTTTTTATCTGTTTCGAAATGAAAGATTTTTTCTGTCTACCTTCAAATATAATTACATTTTTTCGTTACGAAGAACATTCTTTTTATGATACAAAAGAAATTCGATAGTTCGATAGTAACATGAAAAAAATTGCTCATTGTTTCACACAATTTTTTGTTTTTATGAAATTTTTTATTTTCTTGCCTTTAAATTGTATTTTTTTCAAATTGAAAACAAAGAAAATTTATTTGCAGACCTAAAACGATCTAGCGGAAACTGAACAATTTTTAAAAAAGAGAAGAAAATTTATTGCAGTATTTTTTCACAAACTGAAAAAAGTTGGGGGGCAACGTTTGCAAAATTTAATAGTTCAAATTTTTATTGGGCACCCTATGCCAGATTTACTGAGATTTTTTCAGTTAATTTTGAATACTAATTCTAATTCTGATAACCTGTTGTAAGGATTTATTTTCCAAATTTATGTATAAGTGTGAGGAAAAAATGTTAATACTTTTTTTTAATGGTTCAGTAGTATCTGCTTCTGCTCAGAAAGAACCAAGCGAAGGTACACTCATGTTCAATTTTTTAGATAGGATAAAAACTATGGACAAAGTGAATGATAATGTATTTTTATAATAAATTTCAACTGATTGTTCATTTTTAGGTCTGAATAATGCTTCAAGGGACTTTGGTAGCATGCTAAAGAATTTTTTGACTACTGATCAAGTCACGAGAGCTAAAATCTTGTGTTGTCTCACTAGAGTGTCAAAGAATTTCAGCAATCGCGGTGCTGCCGAAGCTGTGACTATGTTCGCCGACATGTTTCCGGATAGCGAAATAGCCGCCAAAATGAAGCTGCAAAAAGATAAAAATGTGATACACCATTAAATATGGTATAGGTCATCAGTTCCAAAAATATTTACAAGAATTGTTAGCAACATCCGGGCATATAGTTGTGGGCTTCAATGAAAGGCTGAATAATATTTCCCAGACACAGCAGATGAATTCAATTGTGCGTTTCTGGAATAGCGTTTCGAATGAAGTCACAACTAGGTGCTTTTCTTTGGTATTCCACGACAGCACGGTTGCAGTTAAATTGAAGGAGGGGTGAACGCATGCAATTGGAGACAAGAATCTATGTAAGCTTGTTCAGATTTCTATGGATGCTCCTGTTAACAACTTCCGCATGCTAAAAGATTTGAAGAAAGATTATAGAGAAAAGTATCCTGAGAATCCTATTCTACTAGATTTGGGCAGCTGTGGTCTTCATTCTGTACACGGTTCATTCAAAACTGGGATGAAGAAAACGGAATAGGAAATTGATAGTTTTTTGAGTTGCCTATACCGATTATTTAAAAATATAGCTTCTCAGCGAGAAAATTATACTAAAATCACGAAGTCTGATATATTTCCACTTAAGTTTTTGGATATTAGGTAGGTGGAAAATATATTGATTTCCTCAAGATGAGCTGTGCGACGTGGTCACCTTTGCGAATATGGGTTACGCACGCTGAAGATCAAGACAAAAAAATCCACTCAACAAAGATCATACGAGTTTTCGAACAGTGTCAGAATTCGTAAAAGATCCACTTATCGAGGCAAATTTGGCATTCTTCAAATCCGTTGCATCCTTGGTGGAATCGTTTCTAATTGAATTCCAATCTGATGCTCCGCTGGCACCGTTTTTGTATCGCGACCTCACGTATATGGTATCCACAATAATGGAACGTTTTGTTAAACCAAAAGTCTTAGAAGAGTATCTGACAGTTGCGCAAGTGGTCCTGTCGAATCCAAAGATTCTGCTGCTAGTTGGTGATATGGACGTGGGATTTGAAACTAAAGGTGCTCTCTTAGCATCTAAAGTTCCAGCAGAACAGATGAAAAAATTTAAAACTTATGCTCATGAATGCTATCTCGCGATGACGAAAACACTGATGGACAAAAGCTCTCTAAAGTACCCATTGACCAAGTCTATTTCTTGCCTCGATCCTTCTGTGATTTTAGAGAGCCCATCAGTTTCTAAGAAGCGTCTCTTGACATGTCTAGATATATTATGTATTAACAACAAATGTATTTCTGGAACAAAGGAGGATTAAAGAAAGTCAGAGTACAAAGAGCTGTGTAACTTGTCTCAAACGATAGATGCTCTAAAAAGTTATGACCGTTAAAACTCTCGATTAGATCACTTTTGGACAGACGCTATTTCTGCGCCGGGAAAAAACTATGAGAACTTAACAGAATTTGTAAGAATGATACTCATTCTGGCCCATGCTAATCCAGCACTCGAACGAGGATTTTCAATCAATGAAGATTGTTTAGTCGAAAATCAGAGAGAGAGGACAGTCTGAATGCTGCACATATCGTATATGATACCATCAAATATTTTGGAGGCGTAAAATCGGGTCCAATAACAGATGGCTTTCTTAAATCTGCCCGTGATGCGCATTGCGTTTATGCTGCTTCTAAGAACGCTAAACTGGCTGCAAATAAAAAAGATTTAGAGGAAAAACAAGCAAAGAAGAGAAAAAAGCAGAAGAGGCCAAAGAGTTTGAAAACCAAAAAATAAAAATTCTGAAAGTAGCTACAGGGAAGGCAGAAGATTTACAAGACAAAATCAATGATCTAAAAAGGCGCCGTCGCACAGTGGGCTGGGTAAGGAATTTACTATTCAAAATCACCTACAGCCTACAATTCTTAACCGATTTTCAATTTTCTTTAATAGAAATAATCAGCGATATTTGTACAAGGGCATATATGGATTAAATTTTTGAATTTTTATTATTTTCTGTTTATTACATAAGCAAACAAAGAGAAAGAATGAGTTATTTTTCACTTATTACTTTTATCTGTAAATAAATAAGTCAATTAATTTCGTTCTTCATAAAAATATATGTCAAAGCATCTTAGCAAAATAAATAATTAGTGGGTTTCCAAATAGAATTGTTATGAACAAATAATAATAACAATAATGTCAACATCATGAATTGTTTGCTTGAAAAGTATATTTGTAAGTTGCATTTGCTTAATTTTATCGACAAAATGATACTTGATCCTGAAAATTTGTTTTCTGCTATAATTTTCTTATTTTATAAACAAATTGTATAAAAAAAATGCATAGTTTGGTAATTCATGTACAGAAAGTAATCGTTTTTCTTTCCTATCACCTTCAGTTTCTATTAGGGGTAATTATTAGTGATGCAGACATGTTATGCGACATTATTTGTTCATTTTATAAACAAATGCAAAGTTTGTCCATTTATAGACAGAAATTATTCGTTTTTATTACTGATCGTCCTTAAAATATAGAAGTGGTGATGTTTAAAGATAAAAAATTGTCATTCAAAATTATTTGTTTATTTCATAAACAAATTATATGAACAAATGCATATTTTGGACATTTATGGTCAGAAAGCCATATTTTTCTTTCTTTTCGCCGTACAATTTTATTATTAGAGATTTTTAGTAATACAGGCTTATAAGTCGGTAATGTTTGTTTATTTTGTAAACAAATTTTATAAACAAATGCATAGTTTGGCCATTTATAGAAAGAATGTATCGTTTTTTCTTCCCGATCATCTTTAAAATATACAGGTTGGACACGCTGAGGCTTACATACATGGCGAGTTGAATGCTACCCGAATTGCACAACAGCAGAGGAGAAACCATTATACAGGGGTATTTTCATATTTCGCGCCTTTAAATTTGCATTCGGATCGGCCGTTCGGCCAAGTCCGTGCATCTTCGGATAGTGTCAGTAAATGTAGGCAATGTTAATTTAAAGTTTACGCATGTAATAATTCATTCACTTTATTTGAAACATATCCTGTCTACTCATAGCATACCTTTTTTATGCAGTAAAAATAAGCGTTAAATAATATTCACTTCGCCCACTGGAAGCACAGAATATTATTACTATTTAATAGTATTTGTCACTTAGCAGCCTTTCTATAATGTTATCGGCACAGAAAAAAAATGACGTTTACTTCTCAGTTCACATGTCTCACTTCATTATTAATTAAACACTCTTATTATTTGTAATTACTATATAACATAACCTATATTGTTTTGACACTTGTATCCGTTCGAAGTTTCGAACGCAACCATGGAAACTATCATAAACTTGATCCGAAGATGCACGGACTTGACCGAATGGCCGATCCGATTGAAACTTTAAAGGCGCGAAATATGAAAATACCCCTGTATAATGGTTTCTCCTCTGCTGTTGTGCAATTCGGGTAGCATTTAACTCGCCATGTATGTAAGCCCCAGCGTGTCCACCCTGTATGAGTGGTGCTGTTTAGTGATGAAGACTTGCCATTCGATATTATTTGTTAATTTCATAAACAAATTATAGAAGCAAATGCATTGTTTGTACATTTATGGGTAGAAACTCATCGTTTTTCTCTCTTATCAACTTCAAACTATATGAGTGGTGATGTTTTGTGACGATTCAGAGAATTAGCTTCCAAGTTGTACTTATCAATCATTTCAAGAATTTCAGGATACATTTCAACTTCATTCTTGCCCCTTTTCTGCCTTAAAGAGGCAACTAATAGCTCAGACAATACAAGAAGCTTGTGCATTAAATTTTCATTAGTCGAAACGCGAGAGCATTTTCGTCTGTCGAATTCTCTGAACCGCTTGAAATCTTTATTACGTGCTGTTGGCGGCATAAAATACCACGGGTAAAGACTGACCTACAATTGTTCAGTTTTAAATGCAAACTTATTAAAAAACATGGGAGGAACTTTCGTGCTGCTACTTGTCAACATTTGCAAAATTTGAGAAAACCTAACGATCAATTATTTATTCACTCCTGTTATTTCAGCAGCTAGGTCAGGATCCGCGAAAAACCTTCTGGCGGTGTTACCACTATTCGAGTTACCAGTTCCATGTCTCGGCTGATCTATGATCAGACCAGACCGTTCTTTAAACTCCTTGCATATTCGAGTATGAGCAGCGTCCTTCTGCTTTTTTTCCTCCTCTCTCCTTGCACATCTATTTTTGAAGTCTAAACGACAACCTATATGTATTATACATTCAAAAGATCGCATCTTTATAAGTAAAGGATAAATACCATATTCCAAGTTGGTGATAATCTATTCTTTCAGCTTCACACGATCAAGTATGTTCATTTTGCTTAGCTTAGCCCCGCAAATGTAGCAGGGGGCCGATGAAATTGTATCAGAGACAAGAAAGAAAAAAATGGCTTTCTGAACATAAATGTCCAACATATGCATTTGTTCATATAATTTGTTTATAAAATAAAAAAATAACAAAAACGAATAATTTCTGTCTATAAATGGACTAACTTTGCATTTGTTTAAAAAATTTGTTTATAAAATAAACAAATGATGTCGCATTACATGCCTGCATCACTAATAATTACCACTAATACAAACTGAAGGCGATAAGAAAGAAAAACGATTACTTTCTGCACATAACTGACCAAACTGTGCATTTCTTATATAATTTGTTTATAAAATAAGCAAATTATAGCAATAAACAAATTTTCATGATCAAGTATCATTTTGCCGATAAAATCAAGTAAATGCAACTTACAAATATACTTTTCAACCAAACAATTCATGATGTTGACATTATTGTTAATGTGATTTGTTTATAACAATTATATTCGATAACCCACTAATTATTTATTTTGCTAAAATGCTTTGACATATATTTTCATGAAGAACGATATTAATTGAATTATTTATTTACAGATAAAAAATAATAAATGAAAAATGACTTATTTCGTCTCCTTGTTTGTTTATGTAAAAAACAGAAAATAATAGTAATTTAAATATATAATCCATAGATGCTCTTGCGCAAACTAGTAAAATCCTGATCCAACCCAATGTGCGTCGTGCAGCATAATGCTTAATTGAGTTTCATTATATAGTTTGTATGCACATGGAAGTATATGATTTATACTTATATTTTATTTTTTGATTCTTCAGATTTTAATAGCATTTAAGCAACTACTTGTGATTCTGACTGCATAAATTAAGAAATATTTATTTTACGTGTTATGAAAGTTTTAGTACATGTACTTTCAATTAATATGTATTACTTCAGTCTGTGATTTAAAATAAATTTAGCACAGGGAAATAAATAATTTCTTCGAACTATACATTTTTTCTATGTATATTATGTTAAAATTCCTATTTCTACGTATACTTTGAGTTTCAAAAATCACAAAAAGACATCTATAAGTTGGTCGGGGGAAAAAATTTGACCGGGTAAAACCCGGGAATTTCAAATTGTCTAATCACTAGACACCGTGAAAATTGTTTATTTATCACTTTAAATTTTTAATCTTCTGAATTTCCAGGCCTTCAAATTGGAGATGCTTTGCACTTGAAAAGGTTGTATTATAATGTAATATAATAAAAAGATATTGAAATTTGAAACATTAAATCCTTCAAATTTGTTGGCTAGAATAAATTAATAGTTCGTTTCTTGCTTTAAGTTTTAATTATTTTTAATTTGAGCGGTGTAGTTGAAACATTAAAATTTGGTTCTTTTGTATCTTTTTATTTTTTAAACACAATCTTAAGGTTTCTGAGGAACTATTCTTTACCAATCTAATATTGTATTAAATACTATTTGAAATTATTATAAAATTAGAAAAATTATTTTGCATTTATTCATATAATTTTCTTATTGCGGGATGACTGAAAAATCCCGAAAAATACAATTCCGAACACAGCCAAATTCCTAAATTGAAAAATTACCGAATAATGTAATTCCCCATATAATAAAATTACCTAAGTATAAAAATCTCGAAAAGTTGATAAAATTACCGAATAATGTAATTCCCCAAATGATAAAATTACCGAAGTATAAAAATCCCGCAATGTTGATAAAATCACCGTATTTAAAAATTTTTAACAAAAAATTGCTCAATTATCCATATAAATTTTGTTCTTAAATTTAATTTTTTTAATCATTGTCCTAATTTAAAATAACAATAATTCTATGCAAATTGTTATAAAAAATGAGTTTAAAGCAATTGCGTCTTATACTAAATAAAAAACAATATTTCAAATAATCGTTTAGTTATTATAATATATATGCATATTATAATATATTTACAATACTTTGTAAACTATTCTAATCATTTATTTTTTCCACTTAAATTTGCAACTAATCTTTGATTATTATTTTTTTAATGCAGACGAAAATTCTAATCTTGCAACATTTTTTATATAGAATCATTTATAAATTAAATAAACAATTTTTTATTTAAATTTGTGCAAAAGTAACTAAGATTGATTAATTTACATTGATAACGTAACTAATCCTCTTTTTAATTCAAAAGAATTCGTTGAACGATTTAAGCTAAATTAAACAAAAAATTGAGCAAAATTTCATTCATTTAAGAAAGATTGGAATATATTTAGAATGATTCAATGAAAATCATAAAAATTATTGACGAATTAAAAAAAAGTCAAATGAGTTGGAAAAAATTTGTTAAAATGCCTAAAAATTTAAGATGAATTCAAAAAAATTCTGAATAAATTAGACAAAATTTAAAATAAAAGTCCCTTTAATTAAGTGGAATTGATTGAATTTGGAGGAATTTAGGATAAAATAAAAATTCAGGGTGAATTCCAAATGAGTTCAAATTAATTGCAAACAATATTTGAGAATCTCTTCTTTAAAGCAAATCTGTTATAATCCCTTAGAATATTTTTAAATATTATAAAACTTATAGATCCTGTAAAGTCATTCCATACATTTCAAAATTCTTGTAAATTCTACGAAACCCTGATAACTTTTTGAATCCTTAGAAATCCCTTGAAATTATTTAAATCTGTTTAAAAATGTCTAGTAATCTTTCAAACTATATTAAAGCCCTTAAAACTAGTTTAAATTATTAAAATGAGTCAAAAATTCCTTGGAATGTTTTAAAATTCGCTAAAATTTTTCAAATTCTTTAAAATCTTTTAAAATCTTTGAACGTTTTCAAAGCTCTTGAAAATTTCTTGTAAACTTTCAAGGTCCCCTTAAATATTTTAAATCCTTTGAAATCACATTATCTTACTGAATTCAGTTGAAAATTCCTTTGAATCTTTTGAAATGCCCTATAATATATAAAATATTTTGGAATCCCTTGCAATGTTTCAAAGCTCTTGAAAATTAATAGAAGTTTTTAAAAATGTTCAAAAATATCTTAACTTTTTTTAGAAACACTTATAAGCAGTGACTTCCATAAAAAAATACAGTAAAATATTTCAAACCCTAAAAAATAAGTTAAAGTCCCTTTAGAAAGAAATGGAAATATTTTTTAATTTTTGAGATCCTACGAAATTCCTCAATTATTGTGAATAATTTCTTTGAAATCCATCGAAATATTATAAAACCCCATGAAATTTGATATTTTTTCTAATCCTTAAAAATTGTTAAAAATATCCTAATAGATTTTAAAATCCCCTAAAATCATTGAAATTCCAGGAAATGCTTTACAACCACAATATAATTTTTTTGACTCCCTTAAAATCATGAAAATCTTTTTAACTTCTTTGAAAATTAATAAATCTCTTAAAATCCTTCGAAATCATTTAAATCTTTTGAAAACCCTTCAAACTCTCTAAAGATTTTGAAATTCTTTTAGAAGTTTAAAAAATACCCTGAAATATTAAGATTCATTTGGAATACCTACAAACTCTTTAAATCACAAAAAAAAATTTCTTGGATTTTTTAGAAATACACTTAATAATTTCACAATAATTCAGGAAAGTTCAGCAATTGGTATATACCTGAATTCAATAATCGTCCCATTTCTTACAAAAGTTCTTGTATGTTTTAATTCTAAAGTTCCCTCGATACTTTTCTTCGCGGAATCTAAACAAATTTACGAGTACCTACCGGCCAGTTTCAATTTGAAATTAATTATTATTAAAAATAGGCTATTTTAATTGTTTTCTTCATTTTTTAAGCGATAGGCTATGCTGCGTGTGTATATCACATTTCAAACAGTTTGAATAAAATTTGGCTGAGTTATGACGATTTATGTTTTTAACAAAATTGAAATATTATTATCATCAGAGAATAACATAAATTCTTAACGTATTTAGCTATGAATTACATTTTTTTAAATTTAATTTTTGCTAAATAAAAATGTTGTCCTTCGCTTTGCTGGGAATCAAACCACAGAACTTCCGATTGCCGGTCGGTTGCTTTTCCCATAAGCTACTAGAGAGATCGAAAGAAGAATCCTTTTCCCGAAATACACGCATTATTTTTGCAGGTTTTACATGTTCAAATTTTTCAAAAAATCTGTATTATCATCAGAGAATGACAGAAATTCTTAACGACTTTTCGGACTAGATGGAGCTGTGAACTAGAAACTTTTTTTAAATTACATTTTCTTAATTAAAATCGGAAATTTTGTGGTTCGATTCACAGCGGAGCGAAGGAGAAAACCTTTTTTCAGAAAAAATGCGATTTAAAAAAAGTTTGTAGTTCACAGCTCCATCTAGTCTAAAAAGACGTACAGATTTCTTGAAAAATTTTGATACGTAACACTGACAAAATAATGCATGTATTTCGGGAAAAGTATTCTTCTTTCAATAACCCCGACGGGAAATAAAAATTTCTGTGATTTGATTCCCAGCATATCGTAAAAGAAAATCTTTTTTTAGAAGAAAAGTAATTGAAAAAAATTTTTTCATTCAGCTCTATGCGGTCTGAAAAGGCGTGAAGAATTTCAATTATTCCTTGATGATATTACAGATTCCACGAAAAATTGTAATACCTAACAGCAGGCAAAATAATGCGTGTATTTCTGAAAACGATTCTTCTTTCGATCTCTAGTAGCTTAAGGGCATGTGACACAGCTAAATACCTATATTACCGACCACAGTTTTTCAGTTCACTGAATATTTTTTTGAACCTAAGAACTTTTTTTGTAAATAA
>NC_046662.1:17997769-18006316 GCF_010883055.1 Belonocnema kinseyi | reverse complement strand
TTCGAACTTTTTTTATACATAAAATATCGGTCTCAAACTTTGAGAAATGCAAGAGCCGAAAGAAAACTACGTTTAAGTACAAAGCTTAACAATAAAAGATGTGAAAAAATATATTTTAACAATCAATTCCAACGGCATCAGCCGGTAACTTTGTACACGAAAATACGAACCATCTAGAGCCTCGTCTAGTGGCCGCCAGGTTTCGTATTTTCGTGTACAACGTTACCGGCTGATGCCGTTGGAATTGATTGTTAAAATATATTTTTTTACATCTTTTATTGTTAAGCTTTGTACTTAAACGTAGTTTTCTTTCGGCTCTTGCATTTCTCAAAGTTTGAGACCGATATTTTATGTATAAAAAAAGTTCGAACGTTCAAAAAATGTTGAGGTTCAGAAAAAAGATGAAATAATTTTCAGTGAAGTTCCTACTAAAATGCAGTACCTAAACGTACTTTATTTTACTCAAATACATTTCCCAAAGTTTCAGCTCGATACTTTATTTACAAAAAAAGTTCTTAGGTTCAAAAAAACATTCAGTGAACTGAAAAACTGTGGTCGGTGATATAGGTATTTACCAGTGTCACATGCCCTTAAGGGAAAATCGCCCGATCGGCAACTGGAAATTATTTTCTTTATGTCAAAGATACATGAGTGACATTTTGTCGACCAGTGTTATCACAAAGTATAACGTATTTATAATCCTTACACATTATTTTCAGCTGATGACAATGCAACTCGTTAAAATTAATTAAGGATGTCGCAGAGGCTAGCATGGATTTTTATAATTTAAGAAAGTATAACTATTCTTTTATCAGAGCTTGAGACAAGCAATAGTGTCGAAGCGAAGTTCTTTTGAATTCGTGAAATAAAAATTCGCAGATATAAATTGAAATAAATAATCGAGCCAATCGTTAAGGTGAATATTCAGCCAAACACTGCTTGTTTCAGGAAGTGTGATTCAAGTTTGATTGATGAACCCAGCGTACTCGAAGCGAGACGCAGACAACCTCAGTGTATATAAAAAATGCGGCAAATATTGAAGAATCAGTATGTTTCCTGTAAAGTCAGACTGAGCAGTGTAATAAAGTTAACAAGAGTCCCAAAGTTGTCTAAAAAGTTGCAGGATCCTTAAAAAATCGATTAGCTATTAATGTATTAGCTCTCTGTTTATCTGTCTGTAATATACAGTCAAACCTGGATTTAATATCAATTTTTGGACTGAGCGTGACATTAAATCCAGAGTCTCGGAACTATTTTGTCTCTCTCCTGTTTTTTTCTCATTCTTGTTGCTCTCTATGCTTTGAGGCACTTGAGTGAGCACTGCATATCCTCCCGCAGCTCCTCTCACCCATTCTCACTGCGCGGCGTCAATTCTCAGAAACATTAAATCCAGAGACACTAAATCCAGGTTTAACGGTATTTTATTTATTTTTCGATTAAATTTCTACAAAATGACAAATGGAGACACAAAGTCCCTTTTCTTGACTTTCAATTTATTTGTGAATATTGTGCGTCTTTTTCGTGCAAATTATATCAAGTACACCAGATGCTAATAGCAATATAAATTGTACTAACTGTATGAACTATAAAAATTGTATAAACTGTTTGAATTGTGTAAATTGTTCAAATTGTACAAATTGCAGTGATAGTCAAGGTTGTCAAAATTGTCAAAATTGTACAGGTTGTCAATAGCTTGTGAAGGTAGTACAGGTTGTATAAGTTGTGCACATTGCAAAGCTGGTTTTTATTGTACGAGTTGTACAAATATTCAGAATTTTAAAAGTGTAACAAATGTCCATAATTAGACATCGTTTGAATTTTTCCAAAAATCTACCTGAAATCTTCGTGAAATAATTTATGTCTTTCTAACATATTTTTATAATCTATCCGGAGTCTTTGCGAAATATTTTTAATATTTTATGAATACTGGACAATGTTTTTGAGATTATTGAAATATTTTGGAAACATTCGTGAAATTATTCAAATCTTTTTGAAATTACCGGGAAATCATTTATGCTTTTGTGAGATTTTTTACATGTATCCGAAATCTTTGATAATATATGTAAAATTGTTTAAATCTTTGCGAAATATTTTTAATCTTCGGGAAATCATTGAAATCTTTGTAGAACCTTCGCGAAATATTGTTGAAATTTAAAAAATATTTGGTAATAATTGTCAAAATAATTGAAATCTTTGTGAAATCTTGCAAATCTATCCGAAATCTTTGCCAAATATTCAAAATCTCGGAAATCTTTGGAAAAATATTAAAATCCTTTGCAAATATTTTTCAAGTATTTGATATATTTTTGAAATTGTTGAAATATTTGCGAAATCATTAAGGTTTTTGTGAAATCTTTTTAAACTATCTAAAATCTTTGTGAAATCATTGAAATTTTCAGAAAGCTTTGAAATATTTTTGAAACATTTTTCAAATCATCGGAAAATCATTTCTGCCTTTTGCGAAATCTTTAAAATCTAGCCGAAATCCTTATGGAATCTGCGCGAAACATTTTTAACATTTTAAAAATATATGCTAACATTTGTAAAAATAATTGTAATCCTTGTGAAATCATTGTTAAATCCGCAGAAATGATATATGAAAATCTTTGAAAGATTTTTCAAATATTTGTGATTTTTTAAAATCCTTTTGAAATTATTAAGAAATCATTTATTCCTTTGTGAAATATTTTTTATTCGCCCGAAATCTTTGTGAAATTTTTAGACAATCATGGATGCCTGTAAAATCTTTCAAAGCTAGGCAAGAATCTTTGCAAATTATTTAAAACCTTGTATATCTTTGGAAAATCATTGAAATCTTTCTGAAATGTTTGCGAAGAAATCTTTGAAATCTTTGTGAAGTCTTTGATATCTGTGGGAAATGATTGATGTCTTTGGAAAATCATTAAAATGTATCAAAACTCTATGCGAAATATTTTTTATATTTTCGAAATCTTTAGAAATTTCTGAGCAATATTTGACATATTTTTGAAATATTTGGTGATATTTGTAAAATTATTGAAATCGTTACGAAATCATTTAAATCCTTGCGAAATCCTTTGAAAAGATTTTTGAAGTAATTCATATATTTTTTAAATTGTTGAAATCCTTGCGAAATGATTCAAGTCTTTCTTAAATCTTTAAAATCTATCATAAATAGCTATGAAATATTGGGAATCTTTGTGAAATTTATAGAAAATCATTGAAATCTTTGTAGAATACCATTAATATTTTTTAAATATTTGATAATATTTGTGAAATTGTTCAAATCTTTGAAATCTTTGTGATATCTTTGAAAATCTTTGAAATATTTTTGAAACATTTATGAAATCACCGAGAAGTCATTTATGCCTTCATGAAATCTATTAAATCTGTAAGAAATCTTTGTGGAATCTTCGCAAAATATCTAAAATCTTTTAAAAATATTTGTTAATATTTGTAAAAAATATTGAAATCTTCATGAAATCTTGTAAATCTTTCCGAAATGTTTGCTAAATATTTAAAATCTTTTAAATTGTTGCAAAATCATTGAAATTTTTCTCAAGTACTAATAATATTTTTCAAAATATTTGATAATATTTGTGAAATTATTAAATCTTTTCCAAATACTTGAAATCTTTAGGAAATCATTAAAATATTTTTGAAAATTTTGTGAAATCTTTAGAAAACTTTGAAATATTTTTGAAACATATGTGAAATCATCGGAAAATCATTAAGGCCTATTTAAAATCTTTGCAATCTATCCGAAATCCTTGTGAAATGTTCGTGAAATATTTTTAGTATTTTACAAATATTTGGTAATATTCGTAAAAATGATTTAAATCTTTGTGAAATCTTTGGGAAATTTCAGTGAAATCTTTGGAAATCTTTCAAATATATTTGAACGGTGTGTGAAATTTTTTAATCTTTTTAAAATCATTGAAAAATCACTTATTTCTTTGTAAAATATTTTTAATCCACCCAAAATCTCTGTGAAATCTTTGCAAAATCATTAATGTCTTTGTAAAATCTTTTAAATCTAGGCAAAAGTCTTTGACCAATATATGAAATCTTTAATATCTTTGGAAAATATTTGAAAATCTTTGGAAATGTTTGAAAAGAAATCTTTAAAATTTTGGAAATATTATTGAAATATTTGGTAATATTTGTGAATTTTTTGAAGACTTTGTAAAATCTTTTTGATCTATCCGAGATCTTTGCGAAATATTAGAAAACTTTGTGAAATCTTTAAGAAATCGTTGAAATCTTTGTCAATTCTTTCTGAAATTCTTAAAAACTTTGGCGAAATATTTTTAATATTTTTGAACTATTTGGTGAACTTTGTGAAATTATTGAAATCGTTACGAAATCATTGAAATCTTTGAAATAAATCGGAAATTTTTATGAAATAATTAAAGGCTTTGTTAAATTTTTTAAATATGTCAAAAATGTTTGCGAAATATTTGAAATCTTTGTAGATTTTTTTAAATCTTGGAGAAATCGTTGAAATCTTTGTGAAATCTTTGTAAAACCTTTTGGAAGTCTTTAAAAATCTATGAAATATTAAAAACATGTTTTTAATATTTGTCAATACAGTGAATCTCTTCTATTGCGCCGATTTTGGGGCTGACGGTGGGTGAGAAATAACTGATTACAGCCCACTTCGATTTCGTTTGTTCACGCCTGAGTGCTCGCCTGAGTGACAACCTCAGACCCCGCGCTCCCTGCGCAACTCCTGTTATACGTACCTGTGGCGCGGCGACAATTCTCGAAAGGCCTATAGAAGAGAGGTGCTATTGAAGGGTTTCACTGTATTTGTAAAATTATTAAAATCTTTGGAAAATTATTAAAGTTTTTGTAAAATCTTTTTATTCTATCCGAAATCTTTGCGAAATATTGGAAAACTTTATAAAATCTTTATGAAATTGTTGAAATCTTTGTCAAATATTTCTGAAATTCTTCGAAATTTGTTCAAAATGTTTGAAAAATTTTTTAAGTACTTGGTAATATTTGGACATGATGCCACAATTGGATGGTTGGATCAATTGTATATTTAAAAAAGTGAATTTTCGCTGCAAAATTGTTCAATTTGGACTACATAATCACTTTATATGTACACATGTTTACTGTACTCTTTTACTATGATTGAAAATTTTTAATTTCAAAATTTTAAATAAATTTAAGTTTCTATCATTGTTACAGAGAACTTTTTGAAAAATCTTACCTTGAGGTTATTACCGTTATCAACATAGATCAAATAGAGAGAAAAATGTGCTATTTCATAAATTTTTATGGGGCTCTGAGTTTGAAAAATGCTTTATCTGCAACTCTTCATATTGAATTTGGAATTGGTGGATAATATGTTATGCATAGACCTTATATAATTTTAATAATATCTTGATTGGTTCTTTTTAATCTGCTGCGCGACCATGTCACAAAAGGTTTTCTAGCGATTTTTTTTCCTAGTACTAGGCGCCTAAATTCCCCAAAAACGAAGTATTAGAATTCTATAACCAGAACTTTACATGCATTTTTTTATTTATTTTTATTTTATATATATTCTTTTTCTATTTCACTTTTCTTTCCAAACCTGCATAAAAAGTAAATGGGAAAGTTAAGAAAAAATATTTATCATGCACGGAAGTCAAAAACTAAAAACATAAGACCATCTTGAAAGTTGTCTACAAATTTACGAAATTTCGGCAAACTTAAGAAAAGAGTTGCTAATTTTTTTATTTCCAAATTCAGTGATTTTTCTCTTGTAGAAAGTTATAAAACTTTTACAGGAATGATTTTAGTGAAGCCTTTATTTTGCTTTTACATCAATATTAAGAAAACTGAAAAACTTTTCATGATTTATTCGGAAAAATATTGCTTTTATATAAAAATATTCTACAAAAAAATAAGGTATTTCGTAAAAATAACAATTTTTTGTGATATAACATTTTTTGGTAAGATCATTAGTTTTCTAAATAATCAACCAAAAAAAATAAAAGGACACTGATTTATCATGATTTTGGTCAAAAAACGAACCATGCCATGCTCTAGATCGAAATTCTACCTTCAAAATTCGAATCTTGAACAACGACTTAACTCAGGAGAAGGTTTTCTGCAGTTTTCATCTCCCCTGAACGCAGGTCTTCACTTGTGTGATTAAATGTATTCCTACCTAAATGCCTACCATAACTATAGACTAATTTTGTCCACAATGTCCATATTTCCACAACACATGCCCATACCTGGTGAAAGTTAAGCCCTAGCACCTCGAGTAGTAGAGCTTAATTAACTTTGTTGTTCAAAATTCATATTTACTTTTGAAAATTTGTCTTTTTGGCCTAAAAGTTCAACAATTTGGTTAAAAAATAAACTATTTTGTTGAGAAGTCGCATTTTTGGATAAATTCAACTCTTTCTTGTTGTTATTTTTTTCATAAAAATCTTTTTTAGTTATAATATCAGCTATTGAAAAATTAATATTTTTGATTGAAAATTCACCCTTTTCCGTTTAAAATTCACCATTTATGAAAATGTATTTCTTTAGTTCACAATGAACCTATTTTGTTTAAAATTCGTCGTTTTGGGATGAAAATTCAACAATTTGGTTGAAAAATAAACTATTTCTTTGAAAAATAGCCTTTTTGGATTAAATTAATTTGTTTTAAATTCAAAATCTTTTTTTTTGTTATAATATCATCTATGTATTATATTTTTTGTTATGAATTCATCTTTTTTGGTTAGAAATATTCAGCTACTTGATTAAAAGTTGAACTACTTTCATAAAAATTCATTTTCCGGTCGAGAATTCATGATTTTTTGTGGAAAATTTGTTTTTCTGTTGAAAATTATTATTCTTGGTTCAAATTTTAACAATTTTGTTTAGAAATATGCTATTTCTTTAAAAATTCACCTTTTTGAATGAATTCAATTTATTTTAATTACAAAATTTTTATTATAATACCAAATATAATATTTTCCGTTAAGATTTTTTTTAGAAAAATTCAACTACTTCATTAAAAGTTGAACAACTTTTATGACAATTAATTTTTTCGGTTGAGAATTCATAACTTTGCTGAAAATGATCATTTTGGTAGATTCGTCATCTTGCTGGGTTAAAAAATTAACTAATTTGTTAAATATGATTGGAAAAAATCTTTGTTGGCAGAAAAGTCATTTTTTTAATAGAAGATTCAATTTTTTGTTAAAGATTCACTTTTGTATACAAAATTCATCGTTTAGGAATAAAGGTACATCAGTTTTAGTATAAATATAAACTTTTTTTTATAAAAATAAAGATTTTGTTAAAACTTCCAGTGTCTTCTAAAAAAAATTTTCTTCCGGCTTTGCGGGTTGGAAATTTAAGTACTTTGTTTAAAAGTCATCTTTTTTGTTTGAAAATTCAACCGGTTTGTTGAAAATTTGTCCTTTTAGATTTAAAATTCAACTTTTTTCTTAAAAATTTGTTTGTTTTTTTATAGAAAATTTATCTTTTCGGATTCAAGATTCATCTTTTTGGGTAGAAAATTCATATTTTTAATTTAAGATAAACTAGTTTATTAAAAAGTTCAACGCCTTCTGAAAAATTCTCCTGTTTGGAAATGCAAATTTGTTTGGTTTAAGATTTTCTTGTTGGCCATGAAATTCAACTGTTTGGTAGAAATTTCATCTCTCTTGGTATAATTTTATTTTTTCAAATGTAAATGTAACTAATAAATTTAAACATTTATTTTTGCTGTTTGAATTTTATCATGTTTGTTTTTTCATTTTTAGGTTCAAAAGTCAACTATTTTGTCGTAAATGCAACTGTTTGGTTGAAAGTTCATTTTTATGGTAGAATATTCATGATTTTAATTAAAAATTATTGTATACTTTTTAGTTACAAATTTAACTATTTTGTCGAGAATTCGTCTTTTTGGTTGAAAATTCACTCTTTTTGTTTAAAATTCATCTTTTATGAAAATTCACCTCTTTGGTTAAAAATGTACCAATTTGGTTAAAAAAATAAACTATTTCTTTAAAAAGTCACCTTTTTTGGATGTATTCAACGTTTCTGGTCTACCAATTAAAAACAATTATATTTAGCGATGCTATATTTTTCCAATGCCTTTTGTCCTGATTTATAATTTTAGAGGAAAATTTGTTTTTCTTGACAGAATAAACTCTTCAGAGTTTTTCATAAAAATTAATATTTAGTGGTTTAAAATACAACCCCTTTGTTGAAAACTAACTTTTTTTTTAATGAATTATTATTTATAAATATCAAGTTTTAACAGAAAAAAATAAATATTTATTGTCTGAAAATTCCACTACTTTGTAAAAAGTGTGTATCCCTCGGTTGAAAATTTAACCATTTATGGTTAAAAATGAATTTTTTTATTAAAAAATCAATGTTTTGTAGAAAATTCGTCTTTTGGATACAAATTTCAACTACTTTGTTGAAAATGAATTTTTTCTTAAAATTGAATCTTTACTGGCTTAAAATTCAACTGTTTTGTAGAAAGTTGTTTATTCTTGGGTAGAAAATTTAACTACATATTCAGTTGAAAATAAACATTTTTGTAAACAATGTAACTGT
>NC_046662.1:17985391-17997669 GCF_010883055.1 Belonocnema kinseyi | reverse complement strand
TAGAAAAATCGTCTTTTGGGTAGAAAATTAATAAGATTTTGTTGAAAATTATTTTTTTTGGTAAAATTAATAGTTATTTGCTTAAAATTCAACTGTTTTGTAAAACATTCGTCTTCTTGTTTCGAAAATCTAACTATTTGGTTAAAAATTAACTTTTTTGTTAAAAAATGACATTTAATGTTCTGTGATATTTTAAATGTTTTTTTTTAATTTCCAATTTAACTGACCTCGTTATTTAAATTGTTGTAAAGTATTTCTATATTGACATCGGGGTCTTATGAACATATTTTATTACAAAAATCGAATTTTATGAAAATTAAATTTTCAAACGTTTATTATTTATTAATATTAAAATTAATAATAATATTAATATGAATGCTTGTAACTATTAATTTTTAACAGAAAAAAATATTATTCATTGCTTAGAAATTAATTTTTTGTTGAAAATTAATATTTATTGGCTTAAGATTTAACCGTTTTGTAGAAAATTCGTCTTCTTGTGGAAAAACTTCACTACTTAGTTGCAAATTAACTATTTGGTTGAGATTTTATTAATTAAAAATTACTGTTGAAAAATTCAACTGTTTGTAGAAAATTGTTCCTTTTCGCTTATAAATTTCACAATTTGATAGAAAAATAAACAATATTTTTTTGAAAAGTCACGTTTCTGGCATGAATTTCACTGTTTTTTATTTCTAAATATAATTTTTTCTGGTTTAACTATTTTGTGTACAATTATTATTATTCTTTTTTTTTTATTTCGAAGATTCATAATATTAGTTGAAAAATTGTCTTTTTTGTTAGAAAATTAATCAATTCTTTTTCGAAATTTCACCCTTTTAGAAGTTTCAAATCACGACATTTTGTATCAATTTTCAAGTAAATTTGGCACTTTACAGCAGGGAAAATGATAAATAAGTAAAAACAAAATAATAAACTGTTCCCACAAAGGTGTATACAAAGGACTTTCTATTCACTTCTTATTATGAATTTTGATAAAAAATTCAATTTAGATAACATTTCATAAATTTCATTTCGTTTAAAACTTCTCATTGAAATTTTCGGCCGAAAGTTTCAAATGTATAAGTTTCTGAAAACGAAACGACGCAACCTAAACATAACCTGCAAAACTGAAACTGACAGCTGAAAACGACAACATTATCAATCTGAAACCGGTGTAACTATTATATGTTTACTGTTCACTAAAACCAGTAAACTTGAATGAATTTTCGACTTTCATCGTATTTTTAATTCATAAAAAGCTCAGGTAATTTATTGTAATAATACTCTCTCAGAAAATCTATTTTTATACCAACACAAAATTTCTTCTTTTTCTACATAACCTCTAACAGAAAACCGCAGGCCTTAACACACGCCACAATTAACACTTTTTTACACGGTTTTTTTTAAATATACAACTATTTTGATACTATTTTTAAAAAATTACACAAATTCTAATTTTTTTCCAAAGTTTTTTTCTAAGTGTATCGAAAAAGTCCCGCTATTTGTATTGAAATTTCGATACAACCAAAAGGGCTAAAATAATCGAAAATACGAATTTTTAATTCACTGGTCATAAATAAATCTCATAAAAATAATACAAATAAATATTTGCGTATCTTAAATTAGCGGTTAAATATTATTTGTTGAGGTTTGGCGAAAATTTGAAATATTTTGACAAATTTTAAAAGTATTTTCTATCCGTCATAACCAATTACATTTTGAATTTATAATCTTTTTTAAATTCTCAATAAAAAAGACAAATTTTCTACCACAAAGGTTATTTTTCCAAAGAAAAAGACGAATTTTGAACAAAATTCATGAATTTTCAAACAAATAGTTAAATTTTGAACTAAAATTATGAATCTGCATTGAAAAAAATTCATTTTTTACACCTTAGTTCAACTTTTAACTAAAAAAGAAAATCTTTATCCAAAAAACGAATTTTCTGCAAATGAGTTTAATTTTCTACGAAAGTGATGAATTTTAAACAACAAAATTAATTTTCAACAAAGTAGTTCAACTTTCAACCCGGAAGTTTAATTTTCCAACTAAAATTACTAATTTTCAACAAATAAATATTTTTTAGAAAAAAAGATGATATCAATTAACAAAAAAGTCCATTTTCAACGAAACAGTTACATTTTTAAACAAAAAACATTAATCTTCCTTCAAGAAGATTAGTTTCCTACAAAAAAGACGAATTTTCGGCAAAATATTTGAAATTTTAATTCTAAAGTAATCATTTTTACCAAAGAGACAAATTTCCAACAAAATATTTCAATTTTTAATCAAAGACATAAATTTGTAACTAAAATTGTGAACTCTAAACAAACAAAAAAATTTAACAAAGTAGTTCAACTTTTAACGCACAAGTTTAATTTTCGAATAAAAAAGACAAATTTTCAACAAATATTTAAATATTTTTCAGTAAAGAAGGAAAAAAAATTTATACAAATTGCTGGAGTTTCTAGCCTTAAGACACATTGTTTGCAAAACGGTTGAATTTTTAATAAAAAAAAGTCCATTTTTAACCAAACAATTTTGTTTTCAACAAAAAAGTGTAATTTTCTCGCTAAAAAAGATTAGTTTTCAATAAGAAAAAGACGAATTTTCGGCAAAACATTTGAATTTTTATTTCGTAAATATTAATTTTTACTAAAGAGACAAATTTTCAACAAAATATTTCAATTGTTAATCAAAGGGATGAATTTTCAACTGAAATTGTGAGCCCTAAACCAAAAAGGGTTGCATTTTCAAACCAAAATATGTATTTTTAATTAACAAAACCAATTTTCAACCAAACCAGTTCCATTTTTGCACAAAAATTATGAATTCCCCACGAAGAAGGTCAGTTTTCTACAAAAAAAAAGATACAAATTTGCAGCAAAACATTTGAATTTTCTTTCGAAAATAATCATTTTTACCAAAGAGACAAATTTTCAACAAAATATTTCAATTTTTAATCAAATAGATGAATTTTCAAATAATATTATGAACCTTAAACCAACAAAAAGAGAAGAAATCACAAAGTAGTTCAACTTTAACACAGAAGCGAATTTTCTGTAAAATGTTTGAATTTTCAACACAAAAATATGAATTTTTAACAAAAAAGTCAATTCATCAATATCCACAAATATTAATTTCCTACGAAAAAGACGAAATTTCATTTCTTTAGTTGAAAATTTAACTATTTTTTTAAAAATTCGTTTGATTTTTGTTTGAAAATTAATTTTGTTTCTTTAAAATTTACTTATTTCATTTTTAGTTGAAAATTCATCTTTTTGGTGGGAAATTAAAAAATTCCAGTTAAAGACTCATCATTCTAGTTAAATATTAGTTTTGTTTGTTTGTTTAAAATTGAACTCTTTCGGTTCAATATTCATTATTGTAATTGAAAATTCATCAGTTCTTTTGAAGCTAAATTGTTTTCACTGACAATTTAACTATTTAATTTTTGGTTGAAATTTTTTTTTTTTTTAGTTCAAAATTCAACTATTTGGTTGAACATTTTTCTTTTTCAGTTGAAAATTTAACTTTTTGGTTGAAAAAGCATGTTTCTTTAATTAAAAATCATGTTTTGAATAGAATATTTATCTTCTTGATTGAAAATTTATCTTTTTTGATGAAAATTCCATTATTTGCTTGTAGATTCAAGTATTTAAGTTAAATGTTCATCATTTTAGTTAAAAAATCGTCTTTTTGATTAAAAATTAAAGCTACATGGTTGAAAATTGAACTCTTATTAAAATTTCATCTCTTTAGTTGAAATTTTTATTTATTTTTTTTGAAAATTTATTTGATTTTTAGTTAAAAATTATTATTTTTTTATTTAAAAATTTAATGATTAGATGTTTATTTGAAAATTCATCTTTTCGGTGGAATGCGCTTTTCCATAATTGGAAGTTCGTGATGATTCGAGAATTAGTCGAAAATGGCGCCATGCGCTTTTTCATAAATTGAATTTCTAGAAGTAATCGAAATGGCACCATGCGCTTTTTGATAATTAAAAATTCTAGAACTAATCGAAATAGGCGTCATGCGCTTTTTAATAATGTGGGATTAGAGAACTAATCGAAAATACCGCCATACGCTTTTTCATAATTGTAATTTCGAGATGATTAGAGAATTAATCGAAAATGACGCCCTGCGCTATTTCATAGTTGGAATTTCGAGTTTTAATCGAAGATGGCACCATAAGCTTTTAATGATTTAAATTTCGAGAAATAATTGAAAATGGCACCATGACCTTTTTCATAATTTGAATTTTGAGATGATTCGAGAAGTAATCGAAAATGGCGCCATGCGCTTTATATTGATTTAAAATTCCATATCATTCGAGAACTAATTGAAAATGGTGCCATGGGCTGTTTCATATTTGGAATTTCGAGAAGTAATCGAAATGTCACCATCCGCTTTTTGATAATTATCAATTCTAGAACTAATCGATATAGGCGTCAAACGCTTTTTAATAATTTGAAATTCTAGAACTAATAGAAAATGGCGCCATGCGCTTTTTTATAATTGTAATTTCGAGATGATTGGAGAATTAATCGAAAATTACGCCCTGCGCTTTTTAATAATTGGAATTTCGAGTTTTAATTGAGAATGGCACCATAAGCTTCTAATAATTTAAATTTCGAGAACTAATTGAAAATGGCGCCATAAGCTTTTTCATAATTAGAATTTCGAGATGATTCGAGAAGTAATCGAAAATGGCGCCATGCGCTTTGTATTGATTTCAAATTCGAGAACTAATTGGAAATGTCGCCATGCAATTTTTCATAATTGGAATTTCGAGATGATTCGAGAACTAATCGAAAATGGTGCCAGGTGCTTTTTAATAATTTAAATTTCGAGATCATTCGAGAACTAATTGAAAATGGTGCCATGGGCTTTTTCATAGTTGGAATTTCATGATGATTCGAGAATTAATCGAAAATGACTCCGTGCGCTTTTTCATATTTGGAATTTCGAGATGATTCAAGATTAAATCGAAAATGGCGCCATAAGCTTTAAATAATTTAAATTTCGAGAACTGTTGGAAAATGGTTTCATGAGCTTTTTCATAATAATAATTTCGAGATGATTCCAGAAGTAATCAAAAATTGTGCCATGCGCTTTTTCATAATTAGAATTTCGAGATAATTCGAGATTTAATCGAAAAAGGCGCCAAAAGCTTTTAATAATTTAAATTTCGAGAACTAATGAAAAATGGCGTCATGAAATTTTTCATAATTGAAATTTTGAGATGATTCGAGAAGTAATCGAAAATTGCGCCATGCGCTTTTTCATAATTGGAATTTCGAGATGATTCGAGAACTAATCGAAAATGGCGTCAGGTGCTTTTTGATCATTTAAATTTTGTGCTCATTCAAGAACCAATTGAAAATGGCGCCATGCGCTTTTTCCTAGTTGAAATTTCGTGATGATTCGAGAATTAATCGAAAATGGCGTCATGCGCTTTTTAATAATTGGATATTTCTTTCAGAAACATTGTTTCTCCTTTTCTAACTGTAAAAAGTTAAAGTCGAATCTTCTTTGAAATCCTTTGATAAATTACAGAAACAAAAATCAAAAAATGGCGCAACGCTTGGGCAGTAAAGACAAAGTTAAGTCGCTCATAACAGTCACATCTTCAGGAATAGCGTTATGTAGCGGTATATTGCTTTATCAAGGCAGTGACAAATTTTTCGATCAAGTGGCAATGCCTCTTAGTCGTCTTCTGGATCCCGAAGTCGCTCATAATTTTGCCGTGAAAGCTGCAAAATGGGGTTTCGTTCCTGCTCAAAAAGGCAAAGATCCTGTTTCCCTGCGCACCACGCTTTGGGGCTTAAAATTCGACAATCCTCTGGGAATGGCTGCTGGTTTTGATAAACAGGGCGAAGCGATTCAAGGACTTCATAAAGTGGGATTTAGTTTCGTAGAAATAGGTAAGAATTTTTTAAAAAGTTCCTGTCATTATGTTTCTTTTTCAATTAATTAAGAAGAGTTTATTTTTCTCGCATTTTTTTATGTTTTTAAGCAGTCTACACACTTCTCTATTTTCCCTCTTTCCCCCCTTTTTTTTAAATACCCACAATTTTCCCTGTTTTCAGGAAAGTTTCCCTTTTTTCCGACTTTTGGTTAAAATTTTTTTTTTAATTGAAAAGTCTACTATTATACTTTTTGCAGGGTGCTCGGCTGATCGAGAATTTTAAAAGACCGGGAGAAACCGAGAAATGACAGTAAATTTATTTTTTTGACCGGGAATTTGACAAGTTTTTAGAAAAAAAATTCTACAACCTACTCATTTCAGTTTTAGTTGACAATTTATCTTTTTTAGTAAAAATTAATTATTGTTGTTGTACATTAAACTATTTCAGTTAAAAATTCACCTTTTTGGGTTAAAATTGAACTATCCCAGTAGAAGATTTATCATTTATTTGAAAATTTATCAATTTAATCGAAATTTCAAGTATTTCGTTAAAAATTTATGTATTTTGTCAAATAATTGTATTTTTTGGTAGAAAATTAATAGTTTTGTTTGAAAAATAATCTTTTTTTTTTAATTAATCTTATTGTTTAAAATTTCATCTTTTTGATTTAAAACTCAAAATTCTTATTTATAAGATCAAAATTCAACTATTTGGTTGAATGTTCATTTTTTGGAATAAAAATGTAATCATTTAATTTTTGGTTGAAAATTATGTTTTTTTGGTTTAAAATTCGTCCGTCTTGTAAAAAATTAATCTCCTGGTTGAAAATATTCTTTTTGGTAAAAAATTCAGTTATTCTTGTTCAAGATTCATATAAATTAAAAATTCATCCTCTGTGTTTGAAAGTTGAATTATTTCAGTTAAATATTTATAATTTTATTCGGAAATTTATCACTTTGAAAATGTCACTAATTTTTTAAAACTTTTTTTTGTAATTTTTTACCTGTAAATTTAACTTATTCGAAATTAAAATTCTAGAAATGTAGTTAAAAACTCATCTGTTTGCTTCAACTTCAATTTTCTTACCTTAAAATTTAATTATTGAAGTTTTGGTTAAGAATTTATCTTTTTCAGTAAAATTTTTTTTCTTGAAAATACTAATATTTCAGTTAAAAATTCATTGTTTTAGTTGAAAACTCTTTTTTTTTTAAATTAATTTTTTCAAAATTAAAGAATTTCCATATTTTAACATTAAAAATTAAACTTTTTCAAATGAAAGGCTTAGTAGTTAAACAAATGTAAACGCCTATTTAAAATTTCATAAACTATTTTAAACTTTAAAATAACTTCAAAATAATACATTCATAATTATTATTGATTAATTATTATTAGTTTATTATTATATTGAAATTTATTAAATTTCAAACATATTTTTTCAGTACGAAATTTGAGAATTAAAATTTTTTAATGAAGAAAAAGATCGATTCGATCAATATTTAGAAATATTTTTCTGTTATTTTAAAATCAGTAATTAGAAAACAAATATTCATCTCTAAGCCAAAAAAAAAAAAATAACTGAAAGTTACAATTTTAATTGTTGTATTTGAAAACTTTTAATTTGTGAGTAAACTTGTTGAATTTTATTGTATTCAAAAAATTCAAGTAAGTTAAGGAGCTATTTTGAAGTCCTGAAAAGATTCAAAATTAATGTAAAATTCTAAATTATTTCCAATAATTTAAACAAAGTCAAAATCTGACAAAATTTCGAACAAAAAAATTTAGAAGCATTGTAAGAATTTTGAAAGGCTTCGAAAGAATAAAAAACATTTTCTTAAGATTCCTAGGAAAATTTAAAATGATTTCTTTTTATTTTAAAAAATTAATTTTGAGAAAATATTTAAAAAGATTTAAAAAATTGTCAAAAATGAATCTGGAATATTTTAATTTAAGGCGATATTTTTAATTTTGCAGGATTTTAAAAAAGTTTTAGGAAAGATTTGATGAAAAACTGAAATAATTAATTAGTGCTCAGTTTATACAAAATGTAATTTATTTACTAAATTTCGAATTAATTTCCAACTAATTGAAAATGGCGTAATGCGTTTCTTCATAATTGGAATTTCGAGGTGATTCGAGAATTATTTAAAAATGGCGTCATGCGTTTTTTAATCATTTAAATTTCAAGATCATTCGAGAAATAATTGAAAATGGCGCCATGCGCTTTTTAATATTTTAAATTTCGAGATCATTTAAGAATTAATCGAAAATGGCGCCATGCGTTTTTAACCATTTTAATTTCGAGATAATTCGAGAACTAATTGAAAATGTCGCCATGCACTTTTTCATCATTGGAATTGCGAAATGATTTGAAAATGGCGCCATGATATTTTTAATAATTTAAATTTCGAGATCATTCGAGAACTAATGAAAAATGCCGCCATACGCTTGTTCATAATTGGAATTTCGAGATGATTCAAGAAGTAATAGAAAATGGCGCCATGCGCTTTTTAATAATTTAAATTTCGTGATCATGCAAGAATTAATCGAAAATGTCGCCATGCGTTTTTTAATCTTTTAATTTCGAGATCATTCAATAAATAATCGAAAATGCCGCCATGCGCTTTTTCATAATTGGAGTTTGAAGATGATTCAAGAATTAATCAAAAGTGGCGACATGCGCTATTCAATCATTTAAATTTCGAGATCATTCGAGAACTAATTGAAATTTATTTTTATTAAAAAATTTATGATATAAAATTTTAAAAAAAATTGTATTGATCCTGAGGATCAATTGATGAATATTTCAAAGTATTTTTTCGAAATTCTTCGATAATTTCAAGAGATTCAGAAACATTCCAAGTGAGTGTAAAGGATTTTAAATATTTTATGTTATTTTAAAAGATTAAAAACAAAGTTAATTGATTTTAGTAATATAATGGGATTTAAAAGGATTTGAAATACTTGAAGGTATTGTCAAAGATTTTGAATTTTTTAAAGATTCCCAGAATTTTTACATTCATTCGAATAGTTTGAAAGCATTTCAAAGACCAATACATTTTAGGATATTTAGAAGTATTTAAAGACATGTTCGAGAGTTGAAGAATTTCAAAGAATTTCGAAGGATTTCAATAATTTTAAGATATTTTAATATTTTAATTAATTTCAAAGAATTTTTCACAAAACGTGAGAGATTTCGTAAGATTTAAAAAATTTGAAGAAACTTTCAAATATTTTTTGCAATTCGTTTGCAATTCGCCCTGAATTCTTATTGATTTATCCTAATTTATTTTCAATCGTGTTTAATTATTCTAAATTAACTCAATTCTACTCAATTCAGTTAATTCTTTTAATTTTTGCATTGTTTTTCATTCACTTTATTGATTTTTAAATTCAGCTTGATTTTAAAAATTAATTTCATCTAATTCTTCTCAATTCCTTAAAATTTCTGTAAATTGCCTCAAAATGTACTGCAATCCATCTATTTTTTTCTATTCTTAAAATAGTTCCAATTCATTTAAATTCTTTTAAATTAAACTTGAATTATTTTGTAGTTATTAGTCACTTCTTATGTAAGAAATGAGTAGGGTTTTAAAGATTTGAAGATATTTGCATTTTTGTGATTCACCCTAAATTCTTTTAAATTCTTTGGGATTCTCTTGAACTCTTCCCTTTTATCTTAAATTCCTCTAAATTCATTTAAATTTCATGGAAATTAATGGAATATTTTTCATTTTTAAAATTGTTTCCAATTCATTTGAGTTATTTCGAATGTATGTTCAATGATTCTGAACTCTATGGATTTATCCTAAATTTATTACCCTTTGAGTGCGAAAAAAGTACTCTATAAGCGTCAAAAAGTAGCCTTTGGTCCCTATATTTTATCCTATAGGGACTGTAAGGCTTGCCTTTCGTAACAAAATTTGGCAGTGTTCATTTGATCGCAGTCTACATGCTCGTCTTACCCTCTCCACTCGACTTCCCCTCACATTGCTGACTGAGCGAGAGCGCTGTGTCGAGCCTTGCCAGCGGGAGGCCCCTTTGTCCAAATGAGGAATAAAATACCAAAAATAAAAATTTTTTAATTTTTCAATCAGCAATTTGAAAATATTAGTTTCGTAATCTACGTTTTTTTCGATTCCAACAATTTATTTTAATAACAAATAAAAATTGTAACAAATGATTCATATTCTCTTTCATCTATATTAAAAGAATTAGAATTTAATTCTGCTCCTAATATGGAATAGATTGAATTTAAAGATCATCCTCTAAATATTATTATATAAACTCCTAATATTCAAAAACATAATAATAATAAATTTAAATTTGAATAACATGGATTGAAATAATTAGTTGTAATTATTCATATTATTAATTATAAATTATATTATTCTAAAAACTCAATATAATAAATGAAAAATTGTGTTTATTTTAGTAACATTTTATATTATCAGATTAAAACCAATGCTTAGTTAAATAATTAATCTGGAACTGTAATGTGAAATTAAACAATTTTAAAGGAATACTTAAAATGGTATAAGTACTTTTAAAGAATTGTCGACTGAAAATTAATTATTTATACAACTTAATAGTTGAAATTGTTAAAAATGCATTTTTTTGTTTATGATTTATCATTTCAGTTGAAAATTTATCTTTTTGGTTAAAAAATCGATTTTTAAAATTTTTAAATAATTTTTTATCTACAAATAATTCTTTTTTGGTTGAAGCTTTATCATTTTATTTTGATATTTATCTTTTCGGTTTAAAAATGAGCTATTTTGTTAAGAACTAATTTTTTAATCTAAAAATTCAACTATTCCATTTTTGGTTCGAAAGTATTCCATCAAGTATTACATTCTTCTGGTTGAGTGGGTAAAAATTCATAAGTTATGTTAAAATTCTAAACTTAAATTTCCCAGAGAGAAATTGCTGCCCAGTGGGGAAAAAAATTACTTTTTTCGTTCAAAATAACGTACAGCCCACAAATATTGACCGACTTGGACAAAAAAATTTGAAAAAGCTGATAAGTTTCTAAAAGAGTTTTCGAGTCTGATTTTCATATTAGGTTTTCAAGTTTTTTCTAAATAAACAAATATAAAGAAAAAAAGACCATTTTTTTTATTCGGGCATTTGTCGGCAAAAAAAATCATTTTTTCAATGCCAGTCTTTTTAGTTGGAACTTCATGACAATTTCCACAACATTCATAATAAGTTGATAAAGTTTAGGATTTCTTTAAACAAATTTAATAAAGAAATGCAGTAATCAGGCATTTGTCTATAAAAAAATTCGTTTCTTTCTATTTCAACTTTTTTAATTAGGATGTTCATGATAGAATTAGCAAAATTCCTAATTTTTTTATCAATTGTATGATTTTTGTAAACAAATTTAATAAACAAATGCATTATCAGGCATTTTTTTAATGGAAATTTTTTTTTATTTTAACTTTTTTCATTAGGAACATTATGATAGCTACAGCAAAATTCATAATTTTATGAATTTTTAAAACGAATTTAATAAACGAATGCATTATTGGGACATCCGTTCATGGAAAAATTCTTCTTTTTTTATGTCAGACTTTTAATTGGGATCTTCATAATAAATTCAGCAAACATTCATGATCAGTTAATCAATTTTATGATTTTTTAAAACAATTTTAACAAACAAACGCATTATTTGGTCATCGGTGGACGGATAAATTCGTTTTTTTTCGATATCAGTCTTTTTTATTGGAAACTTTACGATAATTTGTTTAAAGCGTCATATAATTTATTAACCAAGTATGATTGGTAGTGAAATTTTCATTAAGGTCCCAATTATAAAGACTGACATAAAAAAAATCTTTCATCGGCAGATTCCCGAATAATGCATTTGTTTATCAAATTTGTTTTTAAAAAAATATAAAATTTATCCACTCATGTTGAATGTTGATGAGTTTATTATTAAGATCCCAATTAAAAGTCCGACATCGAAAAAAAAGAATTTTTCCATTGACAGATGCCCTAATAATGCATTTGTTTATTAAATTTGTTTGAAAAAATCATCAAATTGATCAAAAAATTATGAATTTTGCTGAAGTTATCATGAAGTTCCTAATAAAAAAAAATTGACATCGAAAAGAAAACGAATTTTGCTTTGGAAAAATGCCTGATTACTGCATTTGTTCATTAAATTTGTTTATAATATAAACAATTATAATCTTAAGAGAATATTTTTTAAATATAATATTCTTTCCATTCAAATTTCTTACAATACAGTGTGTTCCATATTTATAGGGCCACCCCACTTTTTAAGGATAATTTTTTTTCTATTGAAACAAAATGCACCAAATATTTTGAGTGGATAAATGAGTCGAATTAACGATT
>NC_046662.1:17974954-17985291 GCF_010883055.1 Belonocnema kinseyi | reverse complement strand
GAACGAATGGAATTGCGAGCTCTATATTTTAGGAAAAATCGTTAACTCGACTCATTTATTCACTCAAAAAATTTGGTGCAGTTTGTACCAATAGAAAAAAAATTATCCTTAAAAAATGGGGTGGCCCTATAAATATGGGACACACTGTATAACTTGAAAAAAACGTATAATTATGGAAAATCGTAGAAAAAATGTTTCCAAAAAATAATATGTTTGAAATTTTTGTTTATTTATTTTCTAATATTGGAACATCTTTAACTAACTCAGGCGATTTCAAAAATGTTCCTGTTATTGAAGATCACCGGGAAGGTCAAATAGAAAGAATGGCCATTTTTGCGTCACATTTCTTAGTCAATAAAAAAAATTGAAACCCTAATTCAAAAATCAGGCTCGATAACTCTTCTAGAAATCTTATTAGCTTTTTTTCAATTTTTTTGTTGTCCAAATCGGTCAATATTTGTTGGCTATACGTTATTTTGAACGAAAAAAGTCATTTTTTCCCCACTGTGCAGCGCAGGGCAACTTTTTCCTGATGAGGAATAAAAAACCAAAAATAAAAATTTTGTTTAACCATTTTGATTAAAATTCGTTTTTTTTTTAGCTGAAAATTAATTTTTTTAACTAGAATTGTGAGTATTTCAGTTTTGCTCAAAAATTCATCTTTTTTAGTTTAAAATGGATGTATTTTGTCAAAAATTTATCTTTTTGGTACAAAATTCATATTTTAGATTAAAGAATTAGTTTTGTAAATGTAAATTTTCCAGTTTTGCTCGAAAATATATCTTTTTAGTTGAAAATTCGTCCATTTATACTTAATTGAAAATGGAAGAACTTTGTTAAAAATTCATCGTTTTGGTTTATCTCTTATTAATTTAGTAAAAAAATCATTTTTTTCGATATTTTGTAACAACATTTTTGTAGTAAATTAATCCTTGGAAAATGTAATTTCCATATTTCGTTAACAATTTAAGTATTTGCTTGAATTATTTTGTTTTTATTATTAATATTATTCATATATTAATTATACGTTATTATTTATTATTTTTATTGTTTTTTAGCAAAAAACTAATCATTTGGGTTGAAAAATTAACTATTTCTTTAAAAAGTATTTTTATTTAAATGAAAATTAATTTTTTTCTGAAAATTAAACTATTCTATTTTTATTTAAAAAATAATTCATTCGGTTGAAAATCGAACTAATTTTGTAAAATATTAGTTTTTTTTATTGTTAAAATTTTGTTGTAACAAATAGCTATTATTTTTTTCATTCAACATTTTTTTTCATAATTCAAGCAATTTTTTGACAATTTTGTCTTTTTTGGTAGAAAATTAATCTTTTGTGTTGAAATTTAACTATTTGGTTAATTATTTTTGTGTTCGTATAACGATTCACCATTTTAATTAAAGTTTATTTATTTGTTAATAATGGAACATTTTATTTAAAAATTCGTTCGTTGTTTTAGTTAAAAAATAAAGTTTTTAACTGAAAATTTAAGCATTCTAGTATTGTTAGAAGATTTTTCGTTTTTAGCTGAAAATTCAACAATATTCATAAAAAGTCATTATAGAATAATACTTTGTAAGAAACTTATTTTTTTGTGATTCAACATTTGAGTTAAAACTCCCTTTTTTGTTAAAAATTTAACTATTCCATGCTTGGTTGAAAATTCATTTATTTTTTTGGTTGCAAGTTAATTTTTTTGTTTGAAAATTAAATATTTTCAACTGATCATTTTATTATTCCATTTTTTTCAAAAATTAATCTTTTTAATAAAACTGTAATCTTCTTGGTTGAAAATTATTTTACTTTGTGGAAAAAGTTTACCATTTTGATCGAAATTCGTTTGTTTTTTTTAAACTAAAATTGTAAGTATTCCAGTTTTGCTCGAAAAAAAAATTGAAACCCTAATTCAAAAATCAGGCTCGATAACTCTCCTAGAAATCTTATTAGCTCTTTTTCAATTTTTTTGTGTCCAAATCGGTCAATATTTGTTGGCTATACGTTATTTTAAACGAAAAAAGTCATTTTTTCCCCACTGTGCAGCGCAGGGCAACTTTTTCCTAATGAGGAATAAAAAACTAAACATAAAAATGTTATAAATTTGGAATCAGAAATTTAAAAATATTATTTTCGGAATCTACATTTTTTTTCGATTCCAACGATATGTCACTTGTAATAAAAAAAATTAAAATTAGAATAAATTACCGCAGATTTATGTTTATGGCTTGACCCTGGCTCGACACAGCGCTCTCGCTCAGTCAGCGAATTAAACTCAAATTAGAAAATTAAACTTGCAAACCCTTTTCAACTTTAGGCTCGGTCACGCCTAAACCACAAGCAGGAAATCCGAAACCCAGAGTTTTTCGACTTCTTGAAGACACAGCCGTAATAAATCGATACGGATTCAATAGTGAAGGACATGAAGCCGTTTACCATCGAGTAAAAGAGGCAAAGAATGATCCTAATTTTTCCGGTATCATAGGAATCAATTTAGGAAAAAACAAATTGTCCGAAGACGCGACTCAGGATTACATTGAAGGACTTCGCAGATTTTCCGACTTGGCTGACTATTTTGTCATCAACGTTTCGAGCCCGAACACACCAGGCTTGAGGAATCTTCAAAGCAAGAAAAACTTGGAAGATTTGCTCACGAAATTGAATGACACGAGACAAAGTCTGGAGAATCAGCCTCCTTTGCTTCTCAAATTAGCTCCAGATTTATCGGAAAACGAGAGACAGAATATTGCTGATGTGGTGAGACAAAGCAAATCGAGAGTTGACGGTCTCGTAATTTCCAATACGACAGTCAGCAGATCGGGTCTAAAAAGCGAAAAAAAAGACGAAGATGGCGGTTTGAGTGGAAAGCCTTTGACCGATTCTTCAACCCAAATAATTGCGGATATGTACCGAAGAACGAAAGGAATTGTTCCGATCATTGGAGTCGGAGGAATATTTACCGGAAGTGACGCCTATGACAAAATTAAAGCTGGAGCCTCTTTGGTTCAGATTTACACTTCTTTTATTTTTCATGGACCTCCAGTTGTGGCGAAAATAAAAAAGGAACTTAATGATTTGGTTCTTAAAGACGGATATTCGTCCGTTTCTCAAGCTGTCGGCAAAAATTCTAGTGTGAAATAGAATTTTTTAAGGGTTATTGTAAATATTTTTGAGGGAATATTGTATATGAGTGTATGTAGGAAGAACTTGTTTCATGACGGAGAATTTTTCAAACTTTGTTTGTTACTTGATCAAAATGATGCAATATTACTGTTAATTTTAATAGCTTTTATTCCATTACATGAAATAAATTTTGATAATATTTGATAAATTCTTAGTTTATTTTTACTTTTATAGGTGCATTTTAGTCGTTTTTCTTATTTACACTTTTATGTTGAAAAAAAATTGTTTTTTTCGTTAAAAATTCATATATTTTTTTAGTTTAAATGGATTTATTTTGTTGAAAATTTATCTTTTTGGTACAAAATTAATCTTCTAGGTGAAAAAATTTCTTTTTTCAACTAAAAAATGTGAGTATTCCAGTTTTGCTCGAAAATTTATCTTTTTTACTTGAAAGTTCGTCTATTTTGGTTTAGGAATTAATATTTTTGGGACGAAAATTCGTCTTTTTCATTTCAAAATTTGGTTTATTTGGTTCAAAACTCATCTTTATGGATTTAAACTTCAATTATTTTTGTAGGAAAATCATATTTCTTTTTAAAGAAATCTGAACCATTACATTTTTCTTTCATCCTCTTTGGTTGAAAATGTACGAAATTGAAAATTTATGTACATTATTTTACTTGAAAGTCCTTTTTCTTACTTTAAAATTTTTTTAAAAATTTGTCCATTTGTGCTGAAAACTGAAAATTGAATTATTTGATCAACTTTGCGTTTTTTGTTGTTGTTAAACATGAACTTTTAAAACATTTAACTAGGTATTCTTTTTGTGGTTCAAAATTCATGTATTTTGTTGAAAAAAAATTAAGTTTTTGGGGTAGAAATTTTCAACTGAAAATATAAGTATTCCAGTTTTGCTCTAAAATTAATCATTTAGTTGCAAATTCGTCTATTTTTGGTTAAGAATTCATATTTTTGGTATGATAATTCGGCCTTTTCAGTTGATTATTCGTTTATTTGATTGAAAACTCAATTTTAGGGTTAAAAATTTAATTATTTTGGTAGAAAATTCAAATGTATATAAGGTAAATATTTGTATCTTTCGTAGAAAATTGATCTTTTGGATAACGGAATTAACTATTTCTTTAACAAGTAATTTTATTCAGTGGAAAATTGAACTATTTTGCAGAATATTCTCTTTTTTGGTTAAAATTAAATTTATTTAACATTTTAACTAGGTATTCTTTTTTTTGGGTTCAACATTCATGTGTTATTTGCAAGTTAGTTTTTGTTGTTGTTGGAAATTAATTTTTTTAAGTGACAATTTTACTATTTCGTTTTTTGTCTTAAATACGTAGTTAGAAGTGGGAAAACTTTTTTTCAATTAATTTCTTTTTTAAATGTATTATTTTTGTTGAAAATTCTCTCTCTTTGTTCTAAATTTTGTAAAAAGTTTTGGTTGATAATTAATTTTTTATTTTTAAATTTAACTTCCACGCTTCGTTGAAAATTTAAAGATTTGATTGAATAATTTTGTTTTTATTACTATTACTTTGTTTTTATTATTTTATTGTTTTATTATTTTTTATTATTATTATTTTATTTAAAACGTCTCTTATATTGAACATTTATCTAATTTCGGCAAGAATTAATTTTTATTGCTAATAATTCAACTTTTTTTCAAGTTGGTAATTTATCTATTGAAGGTAAAAATTCATGTTTTAAGAAAAAAAATGTCTAAAATTTTAACTAGGTATCCTTATTTTGGTTAAAAATAAATATTTTATAAATTAAAATTCATGTATTTTGTCGAACCTTTTTTTCAGCAGAAAACGAATCTTTTGGGTTAAAAAACTAACTATTTCTTTGAAAAGTAATTTTGTTTCAATAAAAATTAATTTTTTACTGATAATTGAACTATTTTATTTTTATTTAAAAAATAATTTGTTTTGTTGAAAATTCAACTAGTTTTGTAGAATATTACTTTTTTTATTTGTTGAAATTTTTTGTAACATCTTAACTAACTATTCTTTTGTTCGTTCAAAATTGTTCTTTTTTTTTGCCCAAAATTCATGTAATTAATTTCTTTAAAAATGTACTTTTTTGATAGAAAATCGATGTGTTTCGTTGACGAATTCAAATTTCGGTAAAAAATTCATTGCTTTTGTTGCAAGTTAGTTTTCTTATAGGAAATTAATTGTTTTAACTAAAAATTTTACTATTCCAGTTTTTCTCAAAATATTATTTCTTTGGGAAAAATTTAATCTTCTTGGTTTTAAATTTTTTAGTTTGGCGAAAAGCTTGATTATTTTGTTGAAAATTCATTTGTTTTTTGAGTTAAGAATTCAATTACTTTACTAGAAAATTCAATTATTTTGCTTGAAAATTTACATCTATTTGAGGTAAAAAATTTTTTTTGAAAAGTAAACCTTTTGGGTAACAAAATTAACTATTTCTATAAAAAGTAATTTTATTTAAATGAAAATTAATTTTTTCTGAAAATTAAACTATTCTATTTTTATTTAAAAAATAATTTATTCGGTTGAATATTGAACTAGTTTTCTAAAATATTATTTTTTTTTTATTTTTTTAAATTTTGTTGTAACAAATAGCTATTATTTTTTTCTTTCAAAGTTTTTTTTTCATAATTCAAGCAATTTTTTGACAATTTTGTCTTTTTTGGTAGAAAATTCATCTTTTGGGTTGAAAATTAACTATTTATTTAATTATTTACTTGTTCCTATAACGATTCATCATTTTGCTCAAAGTTTATTTATTTGTTAATAATGTGATCTTTTATTTAAAAATTCGTTCGTTTTTTTAGTTAAAAAATAAGGTTTTTAACTGAAAATTTAAGCATTCTAGTATTGCTAGAAGATTTTTCGTTTTTACCTGAAAATTAGTTTATTTCTAAAAATTCAACAATATTCATAAAAAGTCATAATATAATAACACTTCGTAAGAAACTCATTTTTTTGTTATTCAACAATTTAGTTAAAACTCCCTTTTTTGTTAATAATTTAACTATTCCATTTTTTGTTGAAAATTAATTTTTTTTTGGTTGCAAGTTAATTTTTTTGTTTGAAAATTAAATATATTCAACTAATAATTTTACTATTCCATTTTTTGTCAAAAGTTAATCTTTTAATAAAAATTTAATCTTCTTGGTTGAGAAGTTAACCATTTTCATCGAAATTCGTTTTTTTTAAACTATTTTTCTAACTAAAATTGTAAGTATTTCAGTTTTTCTCAAAAATTGATCTTTTTTGTTTTAAAATGAATGTATTTTTACAAAAATTTCTGTTTTGGTATAAAGTTCATATTTTGGATTAAAAAATTATTTTTCAACTTAAAATGTCAATTTTTAAGCTTTACACGAAAAATTATCTTTTCAGTTGAAAATTCGCCCACTTGGGGTTAATAATTCATATTTTTGGGATGAAAATTCGTCTTTCTTAGTTTAAAATCGGCTTATTTAGTTGAAAGCTCATCTTTTTGCGTAGGAAATTCCATTATTTTTGTAGAAAATTCAAATTTCTTTAAAAAGAAATATGAGTCATTGCATTTTTCTTTCACCCTTTTTGATTCATAATTCAAATACGTAGTTGAAACTGGAAGAACTTTGTTGAAAATACATTCTTTTCGTTTATGGTTCATTATTTTAGTTGAAAATCCTTTTTCTTTTTTTATCAAAATTGTTTACAAAAACTTTTGTTGAAAATTAATTTTTTATGTGAAAATTTAACTTTTCTGTTTCGAATTGGAAATTTATCTATCAGGTAAAAATGCGTGTATATGGTAAAAAAAATAATTTCCTTAGTTAAAACTTAATTATTTTTGGATAAATATTATTTGTTGAATTTTTTTTCAAAATTGTAACTAGCTATTCTTTTTTGTCAATGTTGTTTTTTAGATTTCTTTAAAATTCATGTAATTTGTTGACAATTTTATCTTTTTTGGTATAAAAATTAACCTTTTGCATTAAAAATTATTTTTCCAACTGAAAATGAAAGTATTTCAGCTTTGCTCGAAAATTGATCTATTTAGTTGAAAAGCGTCTATTTTGGGTTAAGAATTAATATTTTTGAAATCACAATTCGTTTTAAACATTGAGTTATTTTGGTAGAAAATTCATATTTCTTTAAAAAGGAATATGAGCCATTATATTTTTCATTAATCCTTTTTGGTTAAAAACTGAAATACTAATTTTTTGGTTGACAATTCATTATTTTGGTTGAAAATCCTTTTTCTTTGTTCAAAATTTTGTTCTTGAAAATTACGTTTTTTTATACTAAAAATTTAACTATTCCATGTTTAGTTGAAAATTATTTGTTCTTGTCATTGAAAAATTAAATTTTTCCTTTAAATTAAATCTTCTCGGTTGTAAATTTAATTCGGTTGTAAATTAATTCAATTTGGTTAAGAATTAATTTTTATTACTGATAATTTAACTTTTTTGTTTCAATTTGAAAATTTATCTATTTAAGGTCAAAATTCTTCTTTTGGGTGGAAAAATCATCTCATCAGTTGAAACTGCATTCTTTTTGGTTAAATTTTATTTTCTTTGGTTGAAAATTCAACTATATATAATAACTTATTTTTCAAACATTTTAACTATTTATTCTTTTTTTGGTTGAAAATTGATCTTTTTTAGTTCAAAATTCATGCATTTTATCGAAAAATTGTCTTTTTCAGAAAATTAATCTTTTGGTTAGAAAAATTAACTATTTATTTGAAAATTAATTTTACCCGCATTTGGTTGAAAATTCATCTTTTGGGTTGAAAATTGAATTATATGTTAAAAAATTAAATTTTTTTATAGTTTTTTTTTCATTTTTTTAACTGAAAATTTTACTATTCCGTTTTTTGTCAAAAATGTATTCTCTTGATAAAAATTTAATCCTCTTGGTGAAAAATTATTTTGTTTAAAATGGATGTATTTTTCAAAAATTGATTTTTTTGGTAGAAAATTAATCTTTTGGATTAAAAAATCATTTTTTAAAAGAAAATGTAAGTTTTCCAGCTTTGCTGGAAAATGTATCTATTTAGTTGAAAATTCGTCCATTTAAGAATTCATATGTTTGGGATGAAAATTCGTTTTTTTCAGTTAAAAATGCGCTTATTTGTTTGAAAACTCATCTTTTTAGGTTAAAAATTCAATTATTTTGGTAGAAAATTCATATTTCTTGAAGCAAAAATAATAACCATTATATTTTTCATTCATCCTCTTTGGTAGAAAATTTAAATACGTAGTTCAAAGAAGAAACACTTCATTAAAATTCATTCTTTTGGTTTATTGTCTATAACTTTAATTGAAAATCCGTTTTTATTTGCTTTAATTATTTTGTTTTCATTATTATTATATTATTATTTATTTATTTTATATTTTATTATTATTACACTTATTATTATTTATTATTATTCTTATTATTTTCTTGAAAACATAGTTTGGATTGAAAGTTAGTTTTTATTAAAAATTTATTCAATTTGGTTAAGTTTAAATTTTTATTAAATTTTTTTGGTAAAAATTCATTTTTGTAACATTTTGACTGTTTATTCTTTTTTTTTTGGTTCAAATTTAGTTTTGTTTGTTTTATTCAGAATTCATGGATTTTGTTGACAACTTTGTCTTTTTTGGTAGGAAATTCTTTCTTTGGGTTGAAAACTCAACTATTTGATTAATTCCTTACTTTTTGGTAAGACGATTCATCATTTTAATCAAAATTGATTTATTTGGTTAAAAAAGTGAATTTTTATTCATAAATTCGTTTGTTGTTTTAGTATAAAAATTAAGTTTTTACCTGAAAATGTATTCCAGTATTACTCGAAGATTTTCGTTTTTGGTTTAAAATTAGTTAATTTTACGCCATTTAACACTATTCCCAAAAAAGTGATTCTATTTGCTTGAAAGTTCATCTTCTTTAGTTAAAAATGTATTAATTTTTCTGAAAATTGGTCTTTTGGGTTGAAATATCAACTATTAAAATTTTCTTTTAGAATTCATCATTTTGTTAAAAATATATACTTTGTTGATATATTTTAATACTAATATTTTATTGATAATACTTTTATAGAAATTCATTTTTTATGATTAAAAATTTTAGTGGAAGCTTCTAATGTGTCCCCTAAGGGTTTACATTTTTCTTACACCTTCTTTATTCCTTTACACACCCTCCACTCACTTACTTGGTGGTGGAAGGGGGACCTACAGTTTAAGGTGGGTTCCGAACCACCAAGAGCAACAGCCTTAAGTAATTAGAGAAAAAATTTTTCTCTAGAGGTACCGGTCCCACGACTCTCCGGAGATGAACAACTCCCTTGCTACGCTAGTGTTCACCGCATGGGCCACCGAGACTCTTCCAGAGTGCAAGGCGGGAATCGAACCCGCAAGCCGAAGGAGTGGGTCCAAAGCCTACGCTTTAGCCCCCACGACCATCGTCCCACTCCTAAAAAAAAAAAAAAAATTTTAGTGTAAAACGCCCTTTTTTGTTAAAAATTTAACTATTCCATACTTATTTGAAAATTTATCTTCTTCAGTTGAAAATTCAACTATTTGGTTTTGTTAAAAATTATTCTTTCTTTTTGATAAAAAGTTAATCTTCTTTGGTGAAGAATAATTTTTTTGTTGAAAATTCTTTTTTTGTTAGAAATTCATTTTTTGTTTGCAAGTTAGTTATTTTTTAATTAGTTTTTGAGCGGCAAATTTTACTATTCCAGTATTTGTAAAAAATATATATTTTTGATAAAAATTTCATCTTTCAAGTTGAAAATGTAATTCTCTTGTTGAAAATTTCTGTCATTGGGTTAAAGTTAATTTTTATAACTATTCTATTTTTAGTTAAAAATTCATTTCTTTGCTTGAAAATTTAACTATCTTTTTTTTAAAACTATTTTGTTTAAAATTCGTCGTTTGGATTGAAAATTTGATTGTTTTGGTAACTGTTTTTGTTTCAAATGAATTTTTTTAATTGAAATATGAACCATTATAAATCCTGTTTTTTTTTAACTTATCTTTTTGGATTCAAATTAAGTATATTGATTCAAAACTAATGTTTTGTAATAAAAATAAATCTTTTTATCTGAAAATTAATAATCTCAACTGAAAATTGTGTTATTCCTTTTTACGAGGGTAGTTCAATAAGTCCTTAGAATGAAGTATAAAAACAATTTTTTTTGGGTAAATTTTTTTTTATTTTTCAACATAATCTCCTTGGAGCTC
>NC_046662.1:17905618-17974854 GCF_010883055.1 Belonocnema kinseyi | reverse complement strand
ATATCTAGCCGGGAGTGGTGCTGACTGAAAACAGATGATTTGGAGCGATTCGCGCGCCATCTGTTGGTCATTCTAAGGACTTATTGAACTACCCTCGTATGTTGAAATTACATTTTTTTTCATCGAAATTAATTCTTTTTGGTTGAAAATTCATCTGTTTGGATAAGAATCAAACTATTTCGTTGAAAATTTATTTGACTTGGTTACAAATTAATTTTTTAAATGAAAATTTAACTTCTATTTCAGGTCGAACATGTATCTTTTTTAGTTTATAATTCACATGTTTTGTTGAAAAGTACTCAATTTTGTTAAAAATTTATCTTTTGGCAAACAATTTTTCTTTTTTTTTTTACAGAAATTAATTCTTCTTGGTTGAATATTCAACTATTTTTTTGTAAATTCCTTTTTTTTTAATTTTATTTTTATTATTTTCTTGGTTAAAATTTTCATTAAAATTTCCTTAAAACTTTTTTTCCAATGGGAAAGTTCCAGTTTTTCTAAGCGAATTTACTTTTTTAGTTGAAAATTCATGTTTTTTATTTCAAATTTCAATTTATTTTTTCAGAAAATTCATATTTTTTGGGTTGAATATCCAACCTTTTTGTTAAAAAATTATACTTTTTGTTTGAAAATTTCTCTGTTTTTATTATTTTTGGTTTAATTCGATTTTGTTTTTTCTGATTTTAAAACTCTACTATTTTTTTGATAATCCTCTTTTTTGTTGGTCAAAAATGTATTAATCTATTTTAAAATTAATAGGTCTATTTTTTTATTTGATCTGTTTTAATTTAAACATCACGTTCTTTCTTGAAAATTGGATTTTATTGTGTACTAATTTATTTTCGTGGTTGTAGAGTCATCATTGTAGTTAAAAAATACTTTCATTGAAAATACAACTATTTTGTTGAAACTACTTTTGTTTTTTAGTAAAAACTTAATTTTCAACTGGAAATGTAATTCCAGCTTTTCTAACAGATTTTTCCTGTTTAGTTAAAAATTCGTGTTTTTGAATTAAAATTTTAACTATTTTGTCAGAAAATTTAACTTTTTTATTTAGATTTAATATCTTTTGTATGGAAATTTGTTTTTATTTAGATTTTAACTAATTGGTTGAAAATTCGTCTTTTTAGTTTAATTCAACTTTTTGTGTTTGAAAATAAATATATTTGTTAGAAAATTTCATCCTTTTCATTTAGAATTAATTTCTTGAATTTTATTATTTTATTTTTAATTCATTAATTGGGTTGAAAATTTCTTTTTTCTTTGTTTTTAATTAAATTTTATCATTAAAAATATCATTTTAAGCTAACACTTTTACAATAAATTGAAAAATAAATATTTTTTGCATTAAGATCTCCTAGATGCATGATTGTTTTTATACCTAAAAAAATTGGAATGGCAAGAAAAAATAAAAAATTGGCTAAGGAAAAGTCAGGGAAAGTTAAGAAATTTCAAAATTATTATTTTTTTATCATCCCTGAGACTTGAAATAAAAATAAAAATTTTAATTTACATATTTTATTTATTTTCTTAAAATCGAATTAAATAATACTGTGAGTTAACAATCAAATGAGTATTCGAATAAAATAGTATGCTTGAAAGATGGATACGGTACAATAAATATTTGAGTTCAGATTTATATAAATATAAATAATTGGCTGACATTTCTATTATAATTCAGTGGCGAAGAAACAAAATTACACTTTATATTTCAGAATTTAAAATGTGCCACTTGAAGTCAAAAATATTTTGAAGACATTTTTGGTATCGACATTTTAAAATAAAAACGCTTAACTTGTATATATTTTTATCTGGAGAACTTACGTATATAATTAATAATTGTAATGAAGTTTCAACAATAAACTATTCTAAAAATTAACGTTCCGTAGGTACACGTATTTTTTATGATTGCACATAATTTGTATAATTTTTATACTTCGTTGCATTTCTCGAGGCACTTGATGAAAATTAACCTTTAAATGTGGCCGTGCGGTCTCACAGACCGCACCATACTTCTGATATGTGGGTCTCTCCGTAAACTGATGTAAAAGATTTTCAATAATAAAAGTTCATAAAATGTATTAATTTTTTACTTAATATAGTGTTCTTTGATATACTTGTATGAGTTATATTACAAAGATTTCTTTACTTATTTCATTAGTTATAAATATATACAGTGGCGAAAATGAAATCACGTCCATTGTTAAAGGTTGAAAATCTTTTTCAAGAGTAATTTTGACTCAAATTCAAAATTTTATTTTTTATCTGAAGAACTGTAATTTGAAAAATGTAGTGCCAAATGAAGAAACGAAGCAATTTAAATATTTAATTTTTCGTTCAATTATTGAGTGAGAAATTTCCGCCCAGGCCTTGTTGTTTCCTCAATTGTGATAGCCTCAAGGTATACCAGTCCTGAAAGAAAAATTTTTTGTAAGAGATTGTAAAAATACTTTTCAAATTAAAATATGCCTAATTTTATTTTATATAGAAGAAACTCAAGATTTCGGAAGCTACATAATTTGTTTTGAATTTTTAATTAATAAAAATTTCGATAAAACGATCACTTCGGTAAAATAATTTTTTATAAACAAGAAAAAATTTACCTCAGTCCGGATTTGAACCAAAAACGCCACTATCATGAGTGAAGCGATATCTTTAGTGGCGTGATCAGTTAACGTTCTACTCATGGATAGTGGCGTTCCCGCTTCGAATCCGGGCTGAGGGGAATTTTTTTCTTCTTAAAAAACTATATCTCCGAAATAATCGGATAAGAATCGAAATTTGTAATAAATAAAAATATATTATTAGAAAAAATATATTATTATTATTGATTGATCTGAGATGCTTACATGAACATCTTCTTCAGAAAGACCAGTCTCTGCTGCCAATAAAACGATATCAGCGTGCATCGGAATTTTTGGCCATCTGTTGAATTGTTCCAAGAGGACAGCTTCCTGGTCCACAGTTAATCGAATCACCCTTGGCTCTCTGGGAGGCAGTTGAGGTGGCATAGATTTCATCATGTTTGCTGTAATCAAAAATCATAATTTTTTTTAATATTATAGAACAAATATTAAATACATATTTTAATTTCTTGGACACTTTTTTTTCAGAAATTGTCTCGTATTTTTTTCGCTGATTTTGTTCACAATTTATCTTTTTTTATTAAAAATTCATGTCTTTTGTCAAAAAATTTTGTTATTGTTAAAAATTCATTTGTTTTGGTAGAAGAATCATTATTTTAGTTAAAGATTCATTTTTTCGGTGTGAAACTCAATTATTTTGTTAAAGATTTGTGTTTTCTTTTCGTTAAACGTTTATTTTTCTGATTGAAAATTTAACTATTCCTTTTTGGTTGGAAATTGATCTTTTTTGATTTAAAATTGATTTATTTTGTTGAAAGTTCGTGTTATTTGGTTAATAATTTATTTTTTTGGTTGAAGATTCATTTTTTAGTTAAAGATCTTTGATGTGATCCTTGGTGTATATTTAACTATCTTGTAGAAAATTAGATGTGTTTTTTGTTTTAAAATTCTTTTTTTTTTTTACTGAAAATTTTACTCTAATATTTTTTGTTGATAACTGATGTTCTTTTAGTTCAAAATTCATGTATTTTGTTTAAAAAATTTCGATTATTGGTTAAAAATTTATTCTTTTGTGTTGAAAAATTAATAGTTTCATTAAAGATTAATTTCTTTGGTAGAAAATTTAACAATTTCCTTGAAAATTATTTTTTTCAAAATTGATCTTTTTTAGTTAAAAATAATTGTATTTTGTTATTTTTGGTTTAAGCTTCTACTATTTGATCGAATATTAAAATTTTGTTGAAAAATTCATATTTTCGATTTGCAGATTCAAGTATTTTCTAGAAAATTAATCTTTTTTGCATAAAAATTGCACACTTTGAATACATTTTTTTTTTTAATTATTGACTGAAAATCTTTGTTTTGGTTGAAATTTCGTCTTTCAGGTTTTAAAAATCATCTCTTGTGGAAAGTCGATCTTTATTAACTAAAAATGCAATTGCTTGGTTGAAAACTGTTTTTGGTCTATAATTAAAACCTTTTTTGTTGAAATATTAACTATTAAATTTTTAGTCAAAAACTCAACAACTTGTTTGAAAATAATTTACTCACAAATATTTCGTTGAAAATTTACCTATTTAGAATTTATTTTATTTGTTTAAAAATTCATTTCTTACTGAAAATTTCAATATTCTATATTGAAGTAAAAAATTATCTGTTAAAGTTGAAAATGCAATCATTTTACTGAAAATTTACCTTTTTAGTAGAAAATTAATCTTATTATTTGTGTAACTTTATCTTTTCGGTTAAAATTCCTTATATTTATTTTGGTGAAGGATTTAAATTTACTTTATTTATTTTATTTTACATCTGTATTTTGTTTCACCTTATTCTCTTTTGCTAGAAAATGTATCTTCTTGGTTGAAAATTCGTTTCTTTGGTTGAAAATTAGTTGTTTTTTTTCCAATTAAAATATTATTTTTCTTGATAGAAATTAATTCTTCTTGGTGGGATACTTATCGATTTTATTGAAAAATCTATTTTATTTGTTTAAAAATTATTTTCTTTGGTCGAAAATTGAACTATTTGGTTGAAAATTCGCTTTTTAGTTGAAATTTTTTTATTTTAAACTGAAAATTGAAGACCTCTGCTTTTAACCGTAAAAATCACATTTTTTGTTGCAAATATGTGTGTTTTGGTAGAAAATTATTCTTCAGGGTTGAACATTGAAACATTCGATTAAAATTTCATTTTTTTGGTTGAAAATTCATCATTGCAGTTAAAAATTCATTTATTTGCTTGAACATTGAACTATTTCTTTAAATATTTTCATTGTTGTTGTTTTTTTTTGTTTGAAAACTTATTTTTATAATATTTTAACCAGCTATTTTATTTCTAGTTGGAAATTGATCATTTTCTGTTCAATATTTATTTATTTTGTTGAAGGTTTGTTCTTTTTTTTTAATTAGTTTTTTTCTGACTCATCATATTAGTTAAAGGTATATTTTTTAGGATAAAAATTTAACTATTTCGTTCAAAACTTTCTTGTTTTGTTGTTTTTTGTTGGAAATTCATGCATTTCGTGGAAAATTCCTTTTTTTAGTGAAATATTAATCTTTTTTGTGAAAAAATAATCTTTTTGATTGTAAATTTAACGAAAAATTATTTTAGTTGGTTTCAAAATTAATTTTTTTTACTGATACTCTCTATTATGTCTTGTTTTTTAAATTCAAAATAAATGTTTATAACTGAAAATATAAGTATTTTAAAAATTTGACTTTTTTACAAAAGAGTTAAAAGTGGAACTACTTTGTTAAAATTTTTTTTGGTTGATGGTTCATCCTTTTATTTTAAAAACCTTTGTTTTAGTTAAACATTAATTTTTTAACTAAAAATTTAAATCATCCATTTTTAGTTGAAAATTTATCTTCTGTAGTTCAAAATTCATGCATTTTGTGAAAAATTCCTTTTTTTAGTCAAATATTAATCTTCTTTCTGAAAAAATAATCTTTTTGGTTGAAAATTTAACTAGTTGGTTAAAAACTTATTTTACTTGATTTCAAAATTAATTTTTTTACTGATAATTTAACTATTATAATTTTAGTAAAAAATCTATTTCTGCGCTTGAAAATTTAACATTTTTTTAAACTTTCTTTTTTCTTACATTAGAAATAAATTTTTATCACTGAAAATAAACGTGAAAGTACTTTTTAAAAAAAAAACTTTTTTTGGTTCATGATTCATAATTTTATTTTAAAACCTTTCTTTTACTTAAAAATTAATTTTTTAACTAAAAGTTTAATTATACCATTTTTGATTGAAAATGTATCTTCTTTAGTTGAAAATTTAACTAATTGGTTGAAAATATCTGTGTTTAGTAAAATATTAATCTTTATTGTGAAAAATTAATCTTTTTGGTTGCAAATTTGACTAATTGGTTAAAAACTTATTTGATTTAGTTTAAAAATTCATTTCTTTACCGACAATTTATCTATTCTACTTTTAGTCAAAAAGCGGGACTACTTTGTTAAAAAATGATTTTCTTTTTGTTGATGATTCATCATTTTATTTCAAAAACCTTTTTTTAGGTAAAAATTATTTTTTTAACTAAGAATTTAACTCATTCATGTTTAGTTGAAAATTGATCTTCTGTAGTTCAAAATTCATGCATTTTGTGGAAAACTCCTGTTTTTAGTAAAATATTAATCTTCGTTGTAAAAAATTAATCTTTTTAGTCGAAAATTTAACTACTCGGTTGAAAACGTATTTTATTTGGTTTCAAAATAATGTTTTTACTGATAATTTAACCATTATAATTTTAGTCAAAAATTCATTTCTGTGCTTGATAATTTAACATTTTTTATAAACTTTCTTGCAGTTTAAATTCAAAATAAATGTTTAAACTGAAAATAAACGTAAAACTACTTTGTTAAAAAAACTTTGTTTTGGTGCATGATTCATAATTTTTTAGTTGAAAACTCAAATAATTGGTTGAACATTCCTTTTTTTAGTATATAATTAATCTTTTTAATTTTTTTACCAATAATTCTTTCAGTCAAAAAGTAATTTCTTCGCTTGAAAATTGGTTTATTTTTTGTTTAAAATGTCTTGTTTTTTTAATTCAAAATTAATTTCTTTTAACAGAAAATATAAGTATTCTACAAATCTGACTCTTCTACCAAACAGTTTCATGTGGGACAAATTTGTTAAAAATGTATTTTTTGTTGTTGATGATTCTCATTTTATTTCAAAATCCCTTCTTTTTAGTTAAAAATCAATTTTTTAACTCAAAATTTAACTATTCGATTTTTTGTTTAAACTCTAAATCATTCGTTGACATTTTTTTTAATTGTTTAAAAATTAATTTTGTTATTTCAAATTCAATTAATTGGTTGAAAATGCATGCATTCCGTTGAAAATTCATTTTTATAGTATAAAAGTAAGCTTCATTCTGAAAAATTTAACTTTTTGGTTGAAAATTTAACTATTTGTTGTCTTGTTTTTTTAAATCAAAATCAATTTTTTTTTAAAGAAAATATTAGTATTCCAAAAATATGACTTCTACATAACAATTTAAAGTAGAAATACTTGGTTCAAAAATTCATTTTTTTTTGTTCATGATTCATAATTTTATTTCAAAAACCTTTCTTTTTAGTTGAAAATTAATTTTTCAACTAAAAATTTAAGTGTTCGTTGAAAACTTATTTTATTTGGTTTGAAAATGAATTATTCTTCACGCATTTTCAACAAAACAGTTAAAAATGGAACTACTTTGTAAAAACATCATTTTTTCTTTTGCTTGATGATTCCTCATTTTATTTCAAAAGCCATTTTTTTTTAATTAAGTTTTCAAATTAAAATTTGATTATTCAATGTTTAGTTTAAAATTTATCTTATTTGATTTTAAATGTATGCATTTCGATGAAAATTCATTTTTCTTGTTATAATAATTTCATAAATAATTATTTTCTTAGTAAACAATGCATCCTTTTGATTGTTAATTTATCTATTTGATATATAATATTAAGGGAAAGTATATAAACTATAAAATAACAAAGTAAAGGGGGGAAAAAGTAAAAGTTGAATAGACTATTTCTAAAAATGTTTGTATGTACATTGAACAACATTAGGTCCACGATTATGCTCTCGAGGACTTGGGAGATCACGTTTAAAGCGTGGGTCGTGCGACGATTTGCAATCGGTCGCTTTAAAGGCCGTCGGGAAAAAAGAGAATCTTGCACCATGTAAACTTGACCTAAAGATCCAATCTCTGAACGGAACCCGTTCCTGAACGAGATCCCATCAGATCCCACCCGATCCCATCGCGAAGTCGTCCAAGCGAAAAACGATGCCTACCATTGTACCTCTTCTCCTCGAGCATTGTTTTATATTCAGTCCTACACTTCCGGTACCGTGTACCAAGGCAAGACCTCAAACTAAATTTCCTGCTTCCACACAAGTGGAACAAGACGTTCTATTCAATTTACATTTTTATGGACCAAAAAACCGGTCATGAAATTAATTTTCATTATTTTTGAAATAGCATCAAGAACGGTGAAACCCGGCCCACTTTAATTTATATTTAACTTTCAAATTTCACAATGTTTTGGTAAAAAATGCAACTGTTTGGTTGAAAAATAATCTGATTTATTGTTGAGGATTCAGCTATTTTGTGAAAATTCGTCTCTTTTGGTTGAATTCAAATGATTTTGGTTTAAAATTAACTTTTATTTTTATTAAAATATAAATATTACATTTTTTTGTTGAGAATTCATCGTTTTGGTTAAAAATTCATTATTTTGGTTGAAAATTTAATTATTTGCTAAAAAAATTCAAATATTTTGCTGAAAATTCGTTTCTTCTTTTAGTTTGAAATTATTCTTTTGAGTGAAAATGTAATAATTACAGTTTTTTTAGTTTTTTGGTAAAAATTCGTCTTCGTTAGAAAATTAATCTTCTTGATTAAAAATTAATCTGTTTTAGTTAAAGATTCAACTAATTTGTTGAAAATTTGTCTTTAGGTAAATAATTAATCTTGGTTCAAGATTTATTTTTCTTTGTTAAAAATTCAGCTATTTGGTAAAAAGATCAACTATTTTGTTGAAAATTCGTTTCTTCGTTTACCTGAAAATTAATTAAAAAATTAAGTTTGTTAAAAATTCATCTATTTTAGTTGAAAATTAATCTGTTTTAGTTTGTAATTTAAAAATGCAGCTATTTGGTAACAAACTAACCTATTTTGTTGAATATATGTTTCTTATTTTTAATAGAAATTAATTTTTTAAGTGAAAATGTAAGTATTACAGTTTTGCTAAAAAAATTTCTTTGTATTTGAAGATTTGTTTATTTGGTTAAAAATTTTTCGTTGTTAGTTTTTAATTTTTATTAAAATATAAACTATTGCATTTTTTGTGAATTCTTTTTTTTTTTTTTTTGAAAATTCACGTCTTTTGGTGAAAATTCGTTTCTTCGTTTATATGAAAATTGATTTTTAAATGAAAATTTAATTATACCAATTATGCAAGAAAATTTATCTTTTGAGCTGAAAATTTGTTTATTTTGTTAAAAATTCATCTGTTTTAGCTGCAAATTAACCTGTTTTAGTTCAAAATTGAACTATTTTGTTCAAAATTTGTCTTTTGTTAAAAAATTCATCTTCTTCTTTGAAAATGTATATATCTTTGTCGGTTAAAAATTGAGTTATTAGGTCAAGCATTCAAGTATTTTGTTAAAACTTCGTTTCTTCTTTTATTAAAAAATTATTTTTTTTAGTGAAAATTTAAGTATTTATTTATGCTAAAAAATTTATCTTTGGAGTTAAAAATTTGTTTAATTTGTTGAAAATTCGCCTTTCTTAATTGAGAATACATGTTTATTAGTCAAAATTCGTCTCGAGAAGATTATTCCTCTTGATTTGAAAATTAATCTGTTTTAGTTGAAAATTCAACTATTTTGTTGAAACTTTGTCTTTAATTAAAAAATCAATCTTCTTGGTTACAAATTTATCTTTTTATATTAAAATGCAGCTATTTGGTAAAAAATTCTAATATTTTGTTGAAAATTCGCTTCTTCTTTTAGTTGAAATTAAATTTTTTTCAAATAAAAATATTAAGTATCTTTGTAGGTAAAAAAATCAGCTATTTGGAAAAAAATGCAACTATTTTGATATAAATTTCTGTATTCTATTAGTCGAAAACTATTTTTTTTAGTGGAAATGTAAGTATTACCGTTTTACTAAATAATTTATCTTTTTAGTTGAAAATTTGTTTCGTTTTTTTAAAATTCGTCTTTTTTAGTTAAAACTCACGTTTTCTGTTAAAAATTCTTCTTGGGTAGAAAATTAATCTACTTAATTAAAAATTAATCAGCTTTAGTCACAAATTCAACGATTTTGATTTAAAATTTGTATATTGGTAGAAATTAATCTTGGTCATTGAAAATTTGTGTATCTTTGTAGGGTTGCAAATTTAGCTATTTGGTAAAAAATTGAAGTATTTTGTTGAAAATTCATTTCTCCTTTTAATTGAAAATTCATTTATTTTGTTAAAAATTTGTCACTCGAGTTAAAAAATCTTTTTGTTTCAAGAATTTAAATATTTTTAGAAAATTACTTGTTTTTAATGAAAATGTAAGCATTCCAGTTTTGCTTGAAAATACATCTCTTTAGTTGAAAATTGGTCTGTTTGAGTTAAAAGTTTAATTATTATGGTAGAAAATTCATATTTTCAAGTTGAATTCAAAATCATTTGGTGGAAAATTAACGTCTTTTGCGTAAGTAATTAATCTACTTGATTAAAAATTTATGGGTTTTAGTTAAAAATTCAACTATTTTGTTAAATCATTATGTATCAACTTAACTTTTTGTTGAAAGTTTATATTTTTTGGTTGAAATTTCAACACTAGAATTTTCGATTTTTTAGTCCATAGACTAAAAAATCCGTCTTGGTTGGCAATTCAACACTTTTGGTATAAAAACACGTTTTTATGAAAATTTATATTCAGAAGTTGAACATTCAAATTAAATCTTAGTTTGTTGAAGATTAAAATTAAAAATTAAAATTTGTCGTTGAAAACTGGTTTTTTATTTTAAAAATTTGTCTATTTTGGTAGAACCTTAATATTTTCTTATAAAAATGTAACTTTTGTTGGAAAGCCATTTTCTTTGGTTGAATTTAACTATTTTTTATTAAAAATTCTCATCTTTTTTAGTTGATATAACAACTATTATATTTTGTGTATAAAATTATTCTTTTTTGGTCAATAATTCAACTATTCTGTGGCACATTCGTCTTCTTGAATAAAAAACATTTGTCCTTTTGGATTCAAAATTCATTTTGAACTATTCAAAATTCATATCAACTATTTTTTTTAAAAGTAATCTTTTTTTGATGGAAAATCAACTATTTTGTAGAAAATTTTCCTTTTTCGCTTGAAAATTTAACAGTGTGTTTAAATTTTCGTGTACTTTTTCCTTTGTAATTTGAACATTATTTTGTTTCAAAATTGATCTTTTTTATTTGAAAATTCAAGGCTTGGTTTAAGATTCGCATATTTTCTTAAAAATGTGTCTTTTTCCGCAGAAAATTAATTTTCCCAGCTAACAATTTGCCTTTTTATCTTAAAAATTTGACTTATTGGGTTTAAAATTGATCCCTATTGGATGAAATTTCTTCTTTTTTATTGGAAAAGTTAACTGTTTTATCAAAAATTAATGATTTTTTTTTTTGAGTATATAACTATCACGTTATCAATTCAACTATTATGTTACAAAATGTACCACTTTGGTTAAAAATCGTCTTTTTGGGATTGAGAATAAATGCACTATTTCCATGAAAATCCATATTTTCGAGTTCATAATTCAACTGTTTTTCAGAAAAGTCGTCTTTTTGGACTTATGGTTTAATATTTTATGTTGGAGGTTGTAAATTCATCTTTCATGGTTGGAAATGTATCTTCTCAGAATAAAAAAAAAACATATTTTAAACATATTTTCTTGAAAATTCATCACTTTTGATCGAAAATTAATCTTTTTTGTTTAAAAATGCCACTAATTTATTAAAAATGTAATATATTTCATACTAAAATCTTAGGACTATGGTACATATAGAATTATTTTTATTTAAAAGAATTTATTTCCCTATTATTCAATGTTTTTGTAAAAAATCACCCAATTTCCCCTATTTTGAGATTAGTTTTTGCGGTGAAGTCTGAACTTTTCTTCTGTGTTCTTATAACTTTAAAATTGAAAAAAAATAATTGTTATGGAATTAGAGTTTATTGGGTTCAGAATAAATTAAAAATTAAAATAATTGCTTATTAAGTATTCCATGGTCAGAAAAGTGGGTGAGGATTGTGTCGAGGAAACTGGAGCAATAGTTAATGCTAATTTATTGTCTTAAAATCTTCCACTGAAATATATTCTAGTAAGAAGCAAATGAAATTGTGCCAAAATCGCTCTAAAAAATGTTTTTAATTAATTTTATAGTATAAATTATTCTTAAAATTTTAAAAAGAGCAAAGTTAAAAACAAAATAAATATCTTCAGAAAGTTCATTTACCTCTTTTAACACTATAGGTGGGCTGGAAAAAAAAGATTAAATGTAAAAATAAAATAGGTTGAACCTTCATCAAAAATTCATGTTTTTATGATAAGATCGGTTTTCCTACCGAAGCAAATTTCACATTTACATAAATTCAAATTTATAATTTTTTCTTCAATATTCTTAGCGCCAAAGTGAAAGATTAATTTTTCACCGAAAATGACAATTTTTTTACAAAATGTGTGAATCTTGAACCAAAGAGTGCAGTTTTCAAACAACAAAGACAAATTTGCATCTTAAAAAGATTTTTTATTTAAAAAGGAAAAAAATGTGACCACATTTTCGAATTTTTAAGCGAAATATACGAATTTTTTTATAAACTATTTGATTTTTTAAACAAAACACATTACTTTTTAACAAAATAGTTCAATTATTAACATAATAATTAAATTTGTTAATCACAGGAGATTCATTCTTGCAAAAGTAGTGGATTTTTCAATTTAGAAGAATTTTGTCAATCAAAAAAGGTTACTTTCCTAACAAAAAATGAATTCTGAATTCAAAAGAACAAATTTTCGATAAAAAAGGCAAATGTTCAACAAAACAATTGACTTTTCAACCCAAAAATATAAATTCGGGACAGAAAATGTAATGGTTGTTCTAGATTTTAATAAAAAAATTGAATTAAAAAAAAAATTAATTTTAAACCAAAAAGACGAATTTTCAAATATGGAGTTCAATTTTCGTCCTAGCCAGATTCATTTAGTCCTGAAAGAAAAAATTGCCAAAACTAATTTTTAATAAAAAAGTCAATTATAAACCAAATAATTCAGTTTCCTATCAAAATAGCGAAATTTTGAATCCAAAAAGACGAATTTTAGAATATTCAATAGAATTTATAATTAGAAAGATGAATCCTGAAACAAAAATATAATAGGAGAATTTTAAATTAAAAATAATGAACTTGCAACAAAAAAAGATTACTTTTCTACCAAAAGATTAAATTTGAAACCAAAAGAATAGATTTCCTATCCAAAAAGACGAATTTTCAACACCACGGTTGAATTTTTGACCAAAAAAGATACATTTTCGACAAAAAATGTACTAGTCGCTATCTTAAGAATTAAATTAAAAAATATTTTAGTTATAAATAAAAAAGTTGAATTGAACCAGATAATAAGAGTTTTAAACAAAACTGTTGCATTTTCATCAAAAAGATGAAATTTCTACTAAAACAGATGAATTTCTAAACCAAAAAGATGGGAAAAAACAGTTAAATTTTCAACCAACAAAGATTTTAGTTAATTGTTCAGTTTCAAAATATAAATTTTTATTATAAAGTTATTTTCTAGCAAATCAGTTGAATTTTCTACCCAAAACAGATTGGTTTTCAACAAAAAAGTTGCGCTTTTAACCAAAAATGTCTACATTTTTACCAAGGATGAATTTCCAAACCGAAAAGTCGAATTTTTTATAAAAGAGTTTAATATTCAACCAAAAAAGATTTTTTATTCAGGAAGGAAAAAAATGTAACAGCATTGTAGAATTTCCAAGTGAAAAAGACTAATTTTCTATAAAAAATTGCATTTTTAACCCGACAATATGATTTTTTAACAATTAAGTTAATATTGAACCTAATAATTGAATTTTCAACCTAAAAGGACGAATTTTTAACAAAGTTTTTAAATTTTTAACCAATTTGGTATTCAAAAAGATGAATCAGCAATATAAAATAAAATAGTAAACTTTTTAATCACAAATAATTAAGTTGCAACAAAAAATATTTGGAACTTCTTATTGGGTTTATTAATTCAGTTCAGATTTAAACGAAAAAAATTTTTAAAGATCTGTGAAACAGTTGGACCACACAACAGAAGTAAAATTGTACGCGAGGAGCACAAAAGGGAGACGCAATTCCAGAGAGAAAGTACAGACAGTGCGTAAGAGAGAAACAACAGACTTCCGTTAGAGAGATGCCAAAAGACTTAAACCGTTGAAGTCTGCCACAGATATGGATTTCAAAGTTGTGTAATTAATTAAAAAAAAAACTAAGAGTCGCATCAAACAAGTAAAAACACATCTGGATTCGTCACGGAAGTATCTCGATGTGCATTTTGTTATAAACAAAATTGTTATAAACAAGGTATACATCGGATCGAAAAACCAAGTGCACCAATGCATTCCTCTCGAAAAAATCTAGATCTGCATTTTTTTGTTTTTTCGTAAAACCATTTTTTAAACAATTAGAGCATTTGTTGTTGTTTAGCGCTCTGTTGCTCCGTGCCCGTAGATATGGATTTCAAGTTTGAATGGATCATAAAAATGTAATATTTAAAAAATTTAAAGAACGAACATTTGAATTTAATCTAAAAAAGGCAAATTTTCAACTAAGCAGTTGCAGTTAACTAACATAGTTATTTTTAAATAATAATTATTAATGAGTGGGGGCGGATTAGAGCCACAGTGAAGTTAGCTGACAAACTCAGCTCGGCTTTCACATGCGGAGATCAGCGTAAAGTGTGCGCGCGCACGCTGGACACGCACGTTCCTTGACGCCCCCCTCTCTGGCGGCCCCTTGGTTCTCCGCATGTGAGAGCCGAGCTGCGTTCGTTAGCTAACTTCACTGTGGCTCTGATTCGCTCCATAATTGGTTACATTTCAATTTTTAATTTTTCTCACTTGATTTGAAAAAAAGGTTCCAACCTAGAAATTTGTTTAAATTGATTAATTCTGTTATGTACCTTTTGTACGTTTTCAGAAAATGGTTTTCAAGGAAATATTTAAATTTAAAAAAATTGGTAGTGTTTTTTATTTTAAAGTTTATAATGAGTCAACTGTATGATCCACTTGAGACTATTTCTACTTAATATTCCGTATGTGCCTTCGAAAATTACGTCACTGCCTTTGCCGACTTTGTGTTTTTGAATCGGGTCCAAAACCCTTGAAGACGTTCAGGTCAATGTCGATCTAATATTACCGAATTGGTTTTGAATTCTGGCAATAAAACTGGAATAATGACGAAGTGATCTCAGGATTTTATTTAGAATTATTGTTCAAGTGCATTCGGTTATTTTAAGAAACACTCGAAAAAAGAAAAAATTTATTTTTGAAATATTCATTCAAGGTCGATTTCAAGTTTAAACTTAATAAACATTTACGATTTTTTTAGATTTGACTTTGAACTTGCAACATTTAACAAAGTGGGACAAATGGACAGAAAAAATGCTGCTATTTGTAAAAAAATTCGGTAGACACTTTTCCAGGTCCCGCTATTCGTATACAATGGTAAAAAATTAATAAAAAATGCACACAAAATTTTATAATTTCATCGTATAAGGTTAAAAAATTTCACTTCCAAGATACGGTTTCGTTCTTTGTAGAAATTAAAAAAAGTTCAAGTATCAATTAAAAATTTTTAACTACCTATCTTATTTAGGATAAACTAATTTTTCCGAATTTTCAAAGTAGTACTGTAATATTTATTAACGAAATTTTTTATTCGGCAAAATGTTTAAACTTAAATTTTCAAATTCCCCAATAAGATAAACCTGGGAAATTAATAAAATTCGAAATTATCAAATTCCCGACAATAGCAAAATGCTGAATTTTCAAATTTACAAGGAAAAGTATTGATAGTACGCTTTAGAATAATCATCCCACATAAAATAAATGATTATTGTAACAAAAAAGAATGTGACTACGCTTACCGAAATTTCGGTACAAATAACAGCCGAATTTTTTTAGTACGAATATAGGGAGCTGGAAAAGGGGCGATTCATACCCAAATTTTGACTATTGTATTTTTTTGCTGGAATTTGAAAATTTTCCAATTTACCACTTTTGAGAATTTCAAAATTCGAAATTTTATTAATTTCGCCAACTTGAAATTTCGACAATTCGCTTTTTTTGGGGGAATTTGAATACTTGGAAATCAAATTCTCTTGTGAGTTTTAAAATTCTAGTTTTAGAATTTCGGGAATAAATATTTTCGGTAGTTTCCTTTTTTGGGAATTTTTATTTTTCGGGATATTTCCTTGTTGTTAAGTATTTTTTCGACATTTTTCAACATTCGGGATTTGGCAAATTCGAAAAAAATATGTCATCTCTCTCATTTTGCTCAAAAACAGTATGATAATTCAATCAAATGATTATTACTAAATTAAAAAATAATTTAAGTAAAATGTAAAAACTAAAATTGTAAATTAAATTCAAAAAGCCGTTTTTGAAAAAAGATTTGAAATCTTTTTTAAATTTGTTTAAAAGCTCAGAATTAGAAAAAAATAGACAATCATTGTTTTTGATAAAAATTTAATATGCTTAATTTACAAATCATTTTTAATGAAAATCTTAACTATTTATTTGAAAAAATAACTATTTTATAGGAAATTCGTTCTTTTTGGTTCAAAGTTAATTTTTTAAATCTGAAAGTGTAGCTTCTCCATTTTTGTTGCATTCTTTCTTTGACAATTAAAAAATACAACTACTTAGTAGAAAATTCATGTATTTTGTTGATAATTTACTTAATTTGGGCAAAAAATTAATTTTGTTTGCTTAAAATTATTCATTTTGGTTTAGGATTGAGCTATTTAGTTAAAAATTCGTAATTTTTCGTTAGATTCCACTCGTTGATAATTTGTTTTTTGTTATTAAAAATTATATTTTTCAACTAAAATACTAACTGCTCCATTCTTCGTTTGTAAAATTTTCTTTTTAATCTCGTCTTTTGGAAGAAAATTAATCTTCTTGGTCGAAAATTTATCTTTGTAGGATCCAAATTTAGCTATTTGGTAAAAAATTAAATATAGTTTTGCTCAAACGTTGATTTTTTTTTCAGTTGAAAATTCTTTTTTTTGTCAAGATTAATTTTAGTTGTTTTAAAATTTGTAGTTTCAGATAAAAATGTAATTATTTTAGTAGAAAATTAAACTATTCTGCTGAAAATTCATCTTTTTTTTAATTGAACTATTTTTGTTTCAAGTTAAGATTTTCTTTGATTAGATTATGGACTATTATATTTTTTGTTAAAAATTCATATTTATTCTTTTAAAAGTCAACTGCTTTGTTGAAAGTGAAACTAATTTCTTTGTTGATAATTTATCATTTTAGTTGAAAATCTTCTCTTTTTTTTTGTTACAAATTTAAATATCTCGTAGAATTTTTTTTTAATTTACCTTTTTTTGTAGAAAATCTATCTGATTAATCGAAGCTTTATCTTTATGGTTAAAATGTCATTTCTTTAGTTGAAAATTTAACTATTTTGTTGAAAAAAAAAATTTTTTTTAATTTATTTTTCTAACTGGAAGTTTAACTATTCTAACTATAGTTAAAAATTAATCTTTTATTAGTGTAACATTTACATATTTTGTTATAAATTAATCTTTGTTATAGAATATTATTTATTCTGTTAATTAAAGTTTTTTCTTTTTTATAGGAATTAATTCTTCTTGGTTGAAAATGTATCTGTTCGTTGAATAATTTACCTATTTTGTTGACAGTTTATTTTATTGGGTTGAAAAATTATTTGAATACTGAAATGTTATCATTTTTATTTTAGTTTAAAAATTTATCCGCTGAAGATAAAAATTCCTCTATTTTATTGAAAATTTGTGCTTTTAGTAGGAAAGTAATATGATTTTTTGTAACATTATCTATTTGTTTAAAATTCCTTTTATTTTATAAAAGTTTTAACTATATTGTTTCTTTTTTGTTTAATTTATATTTTTAATTGAAAATGTAACTATTCAATTTTTTGTTAATAATTGATCTTTTTTAGTTTAATATTCATGTATTTTGTTCAAAAGTTGTATTGTCCGGTTAAAATTTTTTTTTTGATTGATCATTCATAATTTCAGTTAAAAGTTCATTTCCTTGATTGAAAATTTAACCATTTTGTTAAAAACTCATTCTTTTGGTTAAAAATTTATTTTTCTGATTGAAAATTTAAATATTCTATTTTTTTGCTAAAAATTAATTTTTCCCAGTTGAACATTCATGTATTTTGTTTAATATTGGTCTTTTTTGGTTAAAAATTTATTTTTGTTGTTGAAGATTCAACATTTTAGTTGAAATTTCATTTCTTGGGTTGAAAAATTTAATATTGTGTTGAAAACTCGTTTCTTATTTTAGTTAAAAGTTATTATTTTTTTTAATGAAGATGTAATCATTACAATTTTGCTCGAAGATTGTTCTTTTTTTATGGTATCAAAGTCATATTCCTTGATTAAATTACAGAAATTCTTGAACGTCTTTCCATACAAGATGGAGATATGAATTAAAAATGGTTTAAATTAAATTTTCTATTTAAAAAAGATCTTCTTCGCTCCGTTGGAAATCGAACGAGACGTCTACCTATTGCCGGTCACGTGCTCTTACCACTAAGCTACTGGAGAAATAAAAATAAGAACCTCTTTAAAGAGTTGCACTGCATTTTACAATGTTTTATGTTTGATACAATTCAATTCAGATTCCTTGTAAATTAATTAAATATAACACCTAGCAAAATGCAGCGTATATCTGAAAAAAATGCTTCTTTCGATCTCTCCAGTAGCTTAGTGGTAAGAGCACCCGACCCGTATATTTGTATTTTAGATTTTTTGTTTGATTGGAAATGTTTTCGATAGAAGATATGAGGAAAGGGACACAGTTTCTAGTGGGAAATAAATTTTACAGTAGAAATGAAAGCGCTGAAAGGTGAATGTGAGTGAAACCGATCACCCACGTGGAAATTCCAGTAAGCTCTTACATAATTAACATATCTCAGATCTCTTACCTTTGATTAAATTCGTAACCATTCGCGACACTCTGCTAATATGTTAATCGATCGGATAGAATGGGTGGAATGAAATTTCTTAAAAACAAGTGTGAGAATAACAAGCAGTACAATTGTACAATTGTATAATGAGACCTGATCGAGGTTTTTATTCTAGAGAATGGTAACATCTTAGCCTCGGCTCGAGAAATCACTTCCGAATTAGGTCTTAAGCTGACGTATATTCAGTACCAAGATTGGATATTTCCTTTCAGGATGAACATTATACTGACCGTCAATTCCTATTTATAAACATAAAAAATTTATTTCAAGTATTTTTACAAGTTCGTTTACAATTTATTTCTTCAGTTTCTTTAAGTTTAAAATTTGCAGTTTTATGGGCGAAGAGTTTGAAAATAAGAAAAAGTAAACAATTTTCACCTCAAGATATTAAAATATCAATTATACTATATTATTATATGCGCGTGCTAACTTTTCTACTAATTTTTATCACTTACCGAATTTTTTAATAACTATTTATTTGTTAAAATTTTCTAATATTATTTTTTATCCTTTTATCCCCCATCCCCCCTAACTGCAGTTGCGTCACATTTTTTGTATTATTTTTAAAAACTTAATAAACGTCTTCTAAATAAAAATACGGATTTTAAAGATAAATTGAAGTATAGAAATAAATAAAACAAGATTTTTATGTAACTCAGCAATGCTTTTTAAATATTTTTTGAATGACAAATATTGAAATTACTTACAAGGAAAGAAGTATTAGCAGTGTTTTTTTAGAATTATACAAATAGAAATTTTATAATTTTCATGGCACAATTAGGAAAGGTTTTTAAATATTGCAAATTTGTCAAAACAGATTCAAAAAGATCTAAAAAAAATTATATTTATTTAGTTTACAGGATTTTACAAAATACAAGAAAAATTCCAGACTTTTCAAAGCATGCATGACTTTTAGAAATTTGGAAGAAATAACAAATATTCGATAAAATTTCGGAAGTGCTTCCAAGGTTTGAAATGATTTTAACCTATGCAGAACTTATTAAATTCCAAAGCATATTTTTAGGTGACTCCAATTTTTCTTAGAATTTTTAAAAATCATTCAAAATAAAAAAAAATCACATCAAAATCTTCCAAACTTTCCTAGGAATTTGAAGAAAATTATCAAATATTTATGAATATTTCGGATGAGTCAAAAAAATCTATAAAATCAAAAAGAAAAACAATTATTTTACACAAGTTTACAAAATATTAGGAAAAATTCGATCCCTTTTAAAATATGCTTATGACTTCTAAAAGTTTCAGAGAAATAAAACCTATTTTATGAATGTTCGGAAATGCTTTCAAGTTATAAAATATTTTTAATCTATTCCATGCCTCTTAAATTCTTGGAAAAATTTCTAGCTGACTCAAATTTTGCTTAACATTTTGAAAAATTATTCGAAATGTAAAAAATTGCCTTAAAATGTTTTCTACAATTGTATCTATCATTTTTAATTTTTCAGAAAAATGTTAGTGTCAAGACGATCGGGTTTGTTAAGTCTGGGTTTTTGCTGTTGTTTACAAACTTTAACATAAATATGTATTTTGTCAAATCTTCTAAAGTTTAAAAATCTTCTTCATTCCCTTCAAATCATCGCAATATTTATGGAATTAAATGGTTTTATTTTCTTTTTTTGTATTTTTCAATGTTATAAAATTAAACGTTTTGCTTTAAAATCTTTCGCTCTTTTTGGAAATTTAAGGAAATATTTTGAAATGTTTTGAAATATTTTTCCATTTTCTCTTAAAGTTTATTTTTCAAATTAAAAATTCTTAAGGAATTTTTTTAGGAACCGGAATAAAAATTTTTTTTAAATGATATATTGTGGAAAAAATTTCCTTTAAAATATTTTTCACTTTTTTTTACTTCTAGAAAATAATTTGAAACGCTTTGTAATCTTTTCCAATGTTCTCTTTGAACTCATTAGTAAAAAAATCATTAGAAATTTTCCCATGAAACTTTAGAATATATTTTTTATTTTCTTGACACCCTGCAAAATTAAGTTTATCTAAATTTGGTTTAAGTCCTGAAAAATTAGAAGAATTACCAGTAGCCTGATTTTAGTTCCACTTAAGACTCAGGTAAAAAACAAATTCAGGAGAAATCTATGAGATTTTAAAACAGTTCAAGTTAAATTTAAAAAAACTCGATTGATTTCCTTAAAACAGGAATTAATTTATAGAAATTTAAGGGAAGGGAGAAGAAATCGATGAAATTTATGAAAATTTAAGGTGAATTAAATAAATACAAATTAATTGAAAACAATTTTAAAATATTGAAAAACTTGATTAAATTTAGTAATCTGAAATGAGCTTAGAAAAATTTAAGAGAATTCAAAGGGATTTAATGAAATTCCTGAGAATTTAAGGTGAGATTAAAAGACTTCAGGATAAATTAAATAAAAAATTATGAACATTAAAAAAAGCTATTGAATTAAGTATAATTTAGTCAATTTAAAAGAACCAAAGTGAATTAGAAAAAATCAAAGGAATTCGAGATAATTTATTAAAAAGAATTCAGGGTAAATTAATAATAATTCAGGGTGAATTCCAAAAAAAAATTTTAATCAATACAAATATTTGAAACCCTACTAATTTTTAACCAAGAAAGTGACTAATGACTGCAAAACAATTCTGAAGAGTTTAAAAGAAATTTACATTTTTTTTAAATCGAAAAAATCCAATTATTTGAGTAAAATTTTAGTGAATTTAGAAGAACTTAAAGGAAATAAGAATTCAATGAATATCATAAAATCTCAAGCTGAATTTAAAAAGCAATCAAGTGAATTAAAAGTAATTTAAAAATACGAAAATATTTTTAAAAAATCAATTGACTTAAGTAGAATGTAGAAAATTTAGAATAAAATTTTAAATTTATAACCAAAAAAGTGACCAATCAGTACATAACAATTTAAAAGAATTTAAATGAATCGATGAATTTCATCAAAAATCAAGCTGAATTAAAAAAAGCAATCAAGTAAATTGAAAAAAAGTATTTAAAAATATGAAAAATCTATGAAAAAATCCATTAATTTAAGTAAAATTAAATAAATTTAGAATGATTTAAGTGAATTGAAAAAGTTCAAGAGAATTCCAGAAATTTCAAATGAATTCATGGTGCATTAATAAGAATTTAAGGTGAATTAATAAGAATTCAGGGTCAATTCCAAAAAAAATTAAAATCATTAAAAATTCTACTAATCTCTAACCAAAAAACTGACTAAGGGCTGCAAAAAAATAAGAAGAACTCGATAAAAAATTCATAAAATATCCAGCTGAATTTAAAAAAGCAATGAAATAAATTAAAAATAATCAAAACATGTGAAACAATTTTTTTAAATCCATTGACAGTAGGATCGAATAAATTTAGAATAGCTAAAGTGAATTAAAAAAGTTCAAGAGAATTCCAGAGAATTTAAAAGAATTTAGGATTAATTCAAAAAATTCAAATCACTTCAAATCCTTGAAATGCTACTAATTTTTAAGCAAAAGAGTGAATAATAAATACACAACAATTCAAAAGAATTCAAATAAATAACAACTTTTTTTAAATCCAATTATTTTATTAAAATTTGAGTGAATTCAAAATAATTTAAGGTAGTTAAGAAGAATTCGATGAAATTTATTAAAAATCAAGCAGAATTTAAAAAGCAATGAAGTGAATTGAAAAAAAAAATTTTAATAGGAAAAAAAATTTATAATCCATTGACTTTATTAGAATTGAGTAAATTTAGAATAATTACAGTGAATGAAAAAAGATCAACAGAAATTCAGAAAATATAAAAGAATTCGAGATGCATTAATGAGAATTACGAGTGAATTAATAAGAATTCAGGGTGATTCCAAAAAAATTTTCAAATCACTTCGAATCTTTGAAATGCTACTAATTTTTAGACAAAAAGGTAGCTAAGCCGACAAAGCAATTCAAAAGAATTAAAATGAATTACAAATTTTCTTTAAATTGAAAAAATCTAATTATTTCAGTAAAATTTGAATTAATTTAGAAGAATTTAAGGGAAGTGAGAAGAATTCGATGAAATTTATTAAAAAAATTAAGCTAAAATTAAAAAGCAATCAAGTGAATTGAAAACTATTAAGAAATTATTCGAATTCAGTCATTTCAAATGAGTTCAGATAATTTAAAAGGAAATTTAAAAGAATTTGCTGAAATTCCTACGCTTTTAAAGTGAGTTTACCAGATTTCAAGATGAATGAAACAAAATTTTTTTTAATCTATTGAATTGAATAAAATCGAGTGAATTTGGAAGAATTCAAAAGAACTTAAAAGAATTCAGGATATATTAAAAGAGTTTAGGATAAATTATGAGAATTTAGGGCAAATTCCAAATCAAAAGAATTCTAAAGAATTAAAAATAATTCAGGGTGAATTCCAAAAAATAATTAGAAACCTCTTCAAATAATTGAAAACCTACAAAATCCGCCACTTCTCGAGATTAAATTCTTTTAAAATCACTAAAGTATTGTAAAATCCCGTTAAATTCTATTATATTTCCCAAATCCTGGAAAATATATAAAATACGTTGAGAGCTTTGAAATCCCTTAAAATCATTGAAATCGTAAGAAATGTTATAAAATTCTGTGAAATCTTTAAAAATATCCATATCCTCCGAAATTCTGAGAAATTTTGTATCTCAAAATATTTCAAACGCTTTAAAATCCCTTCAAATTAATGAAATTAATAAAAAAAATTTTTGGAATCTTTTGAAATTTCTTAAAATATTTCAAATCAAAAACTCTTGAAACTGCCTTAGATTTTAGAAGTTTTAGAAATACCATTTACCAAAATACCACAATTTATTTTAAAAATGGGCGAAAAGGTGACCTGAATAAAAAGCGACTAATAGTCACTATGTGACAGCCCTGATTATTTTTTACAGTTAATTCTGATAGAAATTCTTTGATTTTACTGCTTTTTTCAAAATGTCTGATTCTTGAGCGCTTTTAGCTTATTATAAATGTTTGTAAAGTTCCATTATGGGGTTTAAATATTATTTTAATACTAGAATTTGCCTGGAATTTTGGCCAGGGGAGAGGTAAACTGCAGAAAACCGCCTCCTAAATTCAGACGGTTTTTAGACAGTCGAATTTGAAGGTAACTATTCGAACAAGGCCATCGAATGCACACAATCATCCTCTCTTTTGATGACAAAATACTGCCATAAATTTTATTTTATTTAGAAAAAAAGTGTTTAGAGGTTGCCCTAGAACGTTTTATGTCTATAAATTATTTTACTTGGTTTTTTATTGCTTTTAAATACCGAATACAAATTTTCAACAAAATATTTCAAAATTGAACTAAAACAGATTATTCTTTAAACAAGGAGTTGTAATTTCTACCAAAAAATATTAAATTTCTACCAGAAGAGGTAAATTTTTAATCAAACATTTGCATTTTTAACCACTAAAAATTAAATTTCAATCGAGATGTTTAATTTTCTGCCAAAAATGACAAATCTTCGACCAAATACATGAATTCACAACTCAAACAGATTAACTTTTAAACAAAAATGGACCTTTACATTTTCAGTTAAAATATTATAATATTAATAATAATCCAACATAAAAATTTCACTTGAAAATTAGTGTTTAAATTAAATTATAAATATTAAGAACAAGAAAATAAGTATTATCACTTTGCAATAAAATTTATATAAATATAATTTTTATCAGATTATCAAGAAAATTAAAAAAATATTTTGGAATATTTCGGATCTGTCAAAAAGGAATCTAGAAGATTTTAGAGAAATTTTTTTATCTTACAGGATTTTACAAAATATGTATCAGGGAAAATTCGAGTCTTTTAAAAGAAATCTTTCACGCTTTAAGAAATTTAGAAGAAATCAAGAAGTATTTGAAAAATTTTCGGAAATTTTTTCAAGTTTTTCAGTATTTTTAATCTATATTTAAATCGTCTTAAATTCCTAAAAATATTGTTAGCTGCTCCGGATTTATCTTAAGAGTTTAAAAATCATTCAAAACATAAAAAAATCGCCTTATAATCTTTTAAATTTTCCCAGGAGTTTAAAGAAATTTTTATGTTCTTGAAACCTATCGAAATTCTTTTCAGGATTCTACAGTTTTTTTCTCTTAAAAATCTAAGTTTGTGAAAATCTTTTATAAATCAAAATTCATTTTGAATCTTTTCAATTCTTCTAAATATCTCTTAAATTTACTCGATTTATTTTTTATATTTTTTATTGTCACCAAATTGAAACATTTTGGTTTAAAATCTTCTATTCTCTTTTTTGAAACTTTATAAAATCGTTTGAAATGTCTAAAAAACATTTTTGTTATTTTGTTCTAAAGTTCATTTTTCAAAATAAAAAGTAATACAAAATTTTAACTCGAATGTCAAGCAAATTCCTTTTTAAACCTTTTCAGACATTCTAAGCCTTCTAATCTTTATTACCGATTTTTCTTTGACAAGTTTGAAAATCTTTTTAAATGTTTTGAAATATTTTTAAGCAATCTCTTAAGATTCATTTTTCAAAATAAAAAATCATTGTAATTTTTTAAGGAACCTACATTTTTTCATTTTCATGAAACCTTACCAAATTCGTAAAAAAATCTTTACAAGTTTTAATTCTTTTTAAATTTAGTAGAACTTCTGAATATCTCTTATACTTACTTAAATTTCTTCTAGAATGATTTAACATGGTAAAATTTTGCTTTAAAATCCTTCACACTTTTTTTTTAATTTTGGGAAATAATTAAAAATGCTTGGAATCTTTTTCACTTTTCTCTTAGGATTCGTTAAAAAACAAGCATTAAAAATTTTCTCACGAAACTTAAAAACATTTGCTGTATTCTCTTGACACTTTGAATACTTCAGTTTACCTAACACATATGAAAATCTTAAAAACTTAAAATTATTCTTTTATAATAAGAACTAAGCCATATAGAATTTTCCCAGAAATCTTCTTAAATATTTCTCAATTATTAAAAAGTTTCTTCTTTTTCTTTCGAATTCTCCAAAGTAATTTTTTTCCCATAACTGAATTTTTCTTATTTCTTAGAAAATTTTAGAAAGTTTAAAAATTATAGGGACGTAGCGAAGTGTTAAAAACATAACTATTTCCTATTATTAAACAATTATTTACAATTTAAAATTTCTGTGGATGTATAGATGATTTTTTAACAGATCAGTTAAACTTTTGCAAATAAAAAATATTTTTTAACAATTAGATAAACTTTCAACCAAAGAGATAAATCATTAAAGAAAAAAATGATTTTTTGAGAAAGTAGTTCAACTTTAACCTATCCCGCTGAATTTTTAATCCAAAAGGGCGAATGTTCAACAAAAGTAAAAAAATAGTAGCAGATTTTTCAATTAGAAAGAATAAAGTTATGAAACAAAATATTCGAGTTTTTTTATTGGATTCTATTAATTCCGTTCGCATTTGAGCGATACAAAATAAGAAAAAGGGCAAGGTTCTTCAGAACAGACATTTTTTATTTATTCTTTTTTATAAGATAACAACTATGCATACTTTTTAAGATTTTTTATTGTTTATTACAATTCTTCTTGTTTCCGTTTTATTTTATAAATATCTCAAATATTATAATTAATAAATAAAGCTCGTTTGAAAAATATTTTTAAGCATTTTTTAAATTGATATACAATAGTTTTCATAGACCAGTTTTCTTATTTTTACTGATCAGTAAATAATGGACTATCTTGGAAATCTTTCAAAATTTCTCTCGCTCTTTGAGGAATACAATACATTGGAAGTTCTTCTCTAAAATATTGCAAAAAGTCAATCAAATTTTTTTCAATTTCCTCTTGATAACTTGATCCTATGAATTTGTTTTCAATATTCTTTGCATCCTCTTCAGAAATCTGGATCAATTTATTAATTTATTATCATTTATGTGAATGAAAATTATATTTCTAATAAATTTATTTTAACATAGATAAAAATCGACTTTATTTTCATGCGACTTACTTGATTCCAATTTGATTTGATCAGAGCTTTCATAATATCATCCACCAAGCATTCACCACCCGAAAGCTATCATTATAAAATTACATTTTTATTTTTTAAAAATGTTTGTCCTATATTCATTTTTTCTTAATTAATAAATTTATTCCTTACTTCTGATAGTAAAATAGCTCGATTTTCACCTTGAAAGCAATCGAATTTGTCAGAGAAAATAGCAGTGGCCCAGGGCTCACGAAAGTATGAATACAAATCAACTATTTGCGAATTCTTTATAGTATAAGAACAAGAAAAAATGATAAAAAGGTAAATTATTTTTTCACTTAAACATTCAGAATCTCCATGAATAAAATTAAAAAAAACAGTCGTCTTAAGACGAAAGCGAATTGTTACACTTTGAAAAGAATGTTTAAAGTCATCCTCTCAAAATAGAATTTGAATGAGGCGAACCTAAAATAGAATTTAAATGAGACGAATCTTGCAAGTCGCATTTAAAAAAATGCACGTATCCAGTAAGAGGTCGTTCATAAACTACGTAACCAATTTTGTGCTATTTTGACCCCACTCCCACCTTAAAAAAATCGCGTAGTTCAAGTCTGATTCAAAATATATTATATTTTCAAGAAAATAGTTTAATTTTCCACCAAAAAGATATTCTAACGAAATAGGTGAATTTTTAAACCCAAAAAGAAAAATTCTAAATATCAACAGAATTAATTTTTAACTAAATAATAACATTAATTTAACCAAAAACAGTTGAAATTTTAGGATAGAAAGACGAAATTATTGGAAGGCAGTTAAATTTGTAACCCAAAATGTTGAAACTTCAACAAAATTTTCCACACAAAAAAGATTTTTTTTTAAGTACTTGAATCCTTAACTAAAGTGATGAAGTTTCAATAAATAAAGATGCATTTTTAACCAAATAGTTAAATTTTCAACTAAAAAAGATTTTTTAAACCCAAAAATGGAAATTTCCAGTATAATAAATTAATTTTAATTAAAAGGATAAAATTTGACCAAATTGTTGAATTCTCAAGCCAAACAGAAGAATTTTCTACAATATAAATCAATTCTCAACTAAAATTTTTAATCAATGATAGCAATTTTTCACAAAGTAGTCAAACTTTAAACTAAATAGTTAATTTTTCAACAAAAATACGTATTTTCAACAAAATAGTGGAATTTAAACACCAAAAGTTGAATCTTTAATAAAAATTATCATTTTCAACTCATAAAGATGGGTTTTAATAATTAATTATGAATTTAGCACTAAAAGAAAACTGTTAGCAAAATAATTAAATCTTTAAACATATAGATGAATTTTCATTCAAGAAAGAATAGTTTTAAACCAAAAAGTTGTATTTTTAACAAAAAAGTTTTATATTAACAAAAAATGGAATAGTCCAAATTTTCAGTTTCAGAAATTAATTTATAAAAACAATGTTCAACCTGTTAAATTAAGAAGACGCGTTTTGAGCCAGAAACTAAAAACAACCCAAAAAAGTTGAATTCTCAAGTGAAAAAGAAGAGTTTTTTAAAGACAGTTTGACTTTGTAACTCGAAAAGTTAAATTTTTAACAAAAAAGTTCATAGTTGAATTTTCAACTAAAAAACTTTTTTTTTACCCGAGATGGAAAAGTCCAAATTTTCAGTTTAAATAATTAATTTAAAAAATCCGTATTTTCAAACCGTTAAGTAAACCAAAAGAAAAAAGAATTTTTTACCAAGTAGTTTAATTTTCCAAAAAAGCAATTAAAGTTTTAAAACAGAAAGACACATTTTTTAGAAGACAGTTGACTTTTTGACCCGAAAAGTTAAATCTTTAACAAAATAGTTCATTATCAATTATGTTACTTTTCTACCAACAAAATTTTTGATAATAAAATAGTTGAATCCTCAAATATATAGATGAATTTTTTAATCATAATGTTGAATTTAAAATAAAATAGTTAAATTGTTAACTAACAAATATTTTCCTCTACCCAAAAATGGAACAGTCAAAATTTTCATTTTAATATATTACTTTAAAAAAATGAATTTTCAATCCGTTGAATTAAACCAAAAGACTAAAATACTAAAATTTTTAATGAAATTTTTGAATTTGAAACTATAAAAGATCAATTTTTAATTAAAAATATCAAGTTCCAACAAAAAATGAAACAGCTGTATTTTTACGTTAAAAAAATCCATTTTTAATAACCAAAAAACTAACTTTCAATCAAAGAGATGAATTTTAAAATAAAATAATGAAATTTTGACAAAAAAATGAATTTTCCACAAAAGAATTCAATCCAGTAGATGATTTTTTTTTTAATTTTATAAATTTTATAAATCTTCAGTCACTTTTTGAAAAAATGTATTATTCGAAAAGCATTTGCATCCAAATTTTATTATTTCAAATGCAGAATTTGCTAAATGAAATACGGTTTGTTTCCAGACCAGTGAAGCGTTACATGAATTAAAAAAATTTATCCTTTTCCTGGGAACTTGAATAAGAATAGTAAAAAGTTCTGAATCTTTAATTTTAAAAAGAACAATAAAAAAATGTTTATCAGTCTTTTTTTAAAAATAATATAACGTACTTGAAATCGGGTTTTAAGATTATTTAATAAAGATTCGTGTTTTCCGTACAAGGATATCAAATTTTGAACTTCGAAATTCTGGAATTAAATTTTTTTTAATTTATTCAATGCAAATGATTTGAAAAGATAATAGTGCATTTATTTTAAAAATATACCTTTTTACTAAAACACGTATACGATTCAATAAAACCATAAATATTTATCCGTATTCTGAAATAACCAATATCAGAAGTGCAGGTTCCTGTCACACAAACGTCGCCCTAAAAAAATAGGTCTCATTCTGATTAATTTAAATTCATTTTTGTAAGTTAAAATTAATTTTGAAATTTTTTGTGAAACAATAGTATAATTATCACATTAAAATTAATTTTTTGTCAGCAAATTTATTACTAAACATAGTTTCTAAGCATTCTTTAGGGGCCGTCCATAAACTACGTTACCCCCCCCCCCCCCCCCCCCCCCCCCCCCCCCCCCCCCCCCCAGCCACCAAGAAAAGTAACCAAATATTTTTTTTCAACCCGAAGACTTGAATCTTAAACCAAAATTTGTATTTTCAACTAACATAATTATTATTTTTTAACCAAAAATGGAATCGATACATTTTCAGTTTAAAAAATTAATTTTTAATCAAAAGACTTAAAGTTTCAACTAGTTGATTTAAAACAAAGAAGATGAATTTTTAAACAAATAATTTAATCCTCAACAAAAAAGAAGAATTTTCAACAAAATACACGTGTTTTCTACCAAACAGTTGATTTTTCAACTTAATAAAAATATAATTTTCACCACAAACGCAATAGCTCAATTTTCAGATAAAAAATTAATTTTTAACGACAAAAAAATAATTTTCAACAAAAATGTAAAATTCTCAACATTAAAAGAGCCAAAAATTTTTTTATGAATTTTTGAATCCAAAAATACAAATTATTAACAAAAAAATCCATTTTTTAACCAATCGTTCAATTTGCACTAAAACAGTTCAATTCTTAGTGTTGTACAAAATTATTTAGTTTTAAATCGAAGAAGACAATTTATTCACAAAACGATTTTTCTACCTCAAAAATATGAATTTGCAACAAAAAAGTTTATTTTTCACTAAATAGTTAAATTTACATAGAAATAATTTAACTTTTAACCAAGTAGTACAATCTTCAACGTAAAATACGAATTTTTAACGCAAAAATTAATTTTTTACAAAGTATTTAAATATCATATCAAATTCTTTTATTTTTGATCCAAAAAGTAGAATTTTCAACAAATCGGTTTCATTCTTAATAAAAAAATATGAATTTTCAACTAAAATTATGAATCTTTAACCAAAAAAATTAATTTTTCAAAAAGTACTATAAGTTTCGACAAAGTAGTTGATTTTTTTAACAAGAACAGAGTAATTTTACACAAAATATTTACGGAATAATTTTAAAGAAAATACTACGAATTTTCAACCAAGTAAAATTTTTTGTTTTAAATGAATTTCTAGTGAAACTGATGATATTTTGACCGAAAATTTTAATATTCTACCAAAAAGATGAATTTTCAAAAAAATACATCAATTTTCAACAAGCTTATTCAATTTTCAATCCAAAATACTATTTATCTACAAAATAGTTGCATTTTCAACCATTAATATGAACTTTTAAAAAGCAATTTTATTTCCAACCAAATAAATAAATTTTTATAAAAGTACCTAAATTTTCATTAAAAAAGTTCAATATTTAACCAAGTTTCTAAATTTTGAAACAAAAATACGAACTTTAAACACAAAAGTTAATTTTCAACTGAACAGTTGCATTTTTAATCAAAAGACAATAATTCGCTGCCAAATGGTTAAATTTTCAACAAAAAGAAATTAATTTTCAATTAAAAGAATGATTTTGGAACTAAAAGTGGAGCCCTTAAAAAAATTATATTTGAACCAAAAAAAGAAATAGTTCTCAACAAAATAGTTAGATTTTTAATCAAATGGTTGAATGAATTATCAATAAAAATTATAAATCTTCAACAAACAATGATTTTTTAACAAAGTAGTTCAAGTTTCAACCAAATAGTTGAATTTTTTACAAAATAGTCACCTCTTCAAATCAATAATTAAACTTATAATCTAATAATAGGATTTTTAACTAAACGAGATGAATTTTGAACCAAAAATATAATCGCAGACTTTTCAACTAAGATTATCATGGACGGCCCTTTATAGCGGTCTCAGCAGAATACCCATTAAAGATATTGTTAAAAAAGAAATACTTTTAAGTTTTCTTTATTATATAAATTATTATTTTGAATATACTAACATAAATATCATTAGAAATTGCCACTCTTCCTTGCACTTTCTTTCCAGGTTGATGAACATGCAGATAATAAAATCCTCCAGGTAGAATACAAGAAATGCACCTTGGAACTTGATAAACCGGAAGTGGTTTGAGTTTCCTAGACTTTGACTTTACAGGTATTTCTCCATCTTGTGTGTGAAATTCAATTTTTTTCTTTAAATGCTTTGCCAACTAAATAAGGATTTCAAATAGACGATAATAATTTAGCAAACAAAAAATGAACCAATATTTATAAAATTAAATAAATAAAACTAATATAATTCGATCTGAACAAAAATTAAAATCAGAAATTAAAAATTAATTTAGATATAAAATTCAGACCCTTTCGCCGACTTCGAGAGAATTGAAATTTTTCAGTTTCGATAAATCCGCGAAATATTTTCTTGAATATTTGGTGACAGTACCAGCAGCGAAAATAAAAGGATCATTAGTCCTCCATCTTGAATCGATCACTAATAATCCATCAAATACTAGTCCAGCTCGAGAAAAAGCTACAAATTAAAATTTTGTATTTACAAATATTTTATGGCAAAAAATTTGATTTTTTATTATGGGTATTTTAATCATTTAAAAATGATTGAATTTTATTATTTTTAATGAAATTTCTACCCATGAAAGTTTCCAATTGGATTCGTTTCTCACTAAAACTCATGAGGATGTCGCAAGGGACTGTTTCCGTTTCTGACTTTGATTCTATTTTCAAGTTCTTAATAACCTTGCCCCCATTTGAATTATCTTCCAATTCCCAGTCGATCAGATCCCGCCCCGACAGAATTTTCACACCACTTTCAACTATGTTGTTCATCACTGCAATATCGACCTTTCGATATTTTGGGAATATAGTGATATTTTAAGAAAAATTAATTATTGACTAAACAAATATTAAAGGCAGGGGCTGAGCGCCTTCAAGGAAGGGTTTCGTAACCTATTAAGACTTTTATTCAAGTCTTAACTGAATCTCAATACAAAATATTTTTTAATTAAAAATTTCCGTATTTTCTTTAATAATTTTATTTTATTTTTTATTTTCTGGTAAAGATTTCGAATTTTAGATTTTTTAACTTGTACAGTTCTTAAGTAATTAAATTTTTTCTTTAATTATAAAGTCTAGTTTTTTAAATAGGAATTTAAAATTTGGAAAACTTATGTTGGAAATTTTATTTTTGTATTGTCTTATGAAAAAAGGTTTCTTTTGATTTTATATTTTTCAGGTGAATAATCTCAAAAGTATTTATTTTAAAAAAGCTTGGAAATTTTCAACAAAATGGTTAATTTTTTGAACCAGAAGAGAATTTTTATTTGTATTATAGATTTAAAAAAAAACTTATACATATTACATTTTATCTATGTCTCCAGCCATTTCATTTTTTTATTAAAAAAATAAGTAATTTTTTCTTTTTTATACGAATTATGGATGGTCCAAACTTATCTTATAAGGACATAATCGAAGTTTATTCACGAAAATCATATTGCAAATTTACCATTTTTGAATAATGTTCGAATTATTAAAAAAAAATTCAGGAAAAAAAGTTAAAATGTTAACCAAGAAGTTCAATTTTCTATCATGAAACACAAATTTTCCACAAAACCAATTAATTTTCAACCAAATAGATGAATATTCAACTAAAAAATGTGAACTTCGAACCAAAAATGGAATCTTTACATTTTCAGGTGAAAAAGTTAATTTCCAACAAAAGAAATGAAACAAATTCGTAAGGTTCAACCACAAATATAAGCTTCAACCACATAATTAATTTTAATCAAATTAGTTTACATTGTACCAAAAACTTGAATTTTCAATTTAAAAATATCAACTTTCACCCAAAGTAGTTTTACCCATTAGTTGGATTTTTAAGAACAAAAAACAATTTTACAATAAAATAATTAAATTTTAAAACCAAAACTGGAATATATATTCATATAACCGATTTTAGAGAACGTATACTTATTAGGTTTCATCTCTTTCTCTAGCTATTCCATTTATTTATTTAAAAACAAAATCATTCTAGATTTTTTATATAAATCCTGGATAGCTCAAACTTATCTTATTAGGATAGGGCTGAAGTTTCTTTAGGCATGAATTTTCAACCAAATATTTAAATTTCAAATAAAAAAGACCAAATTTGATACAAAAATAGTATATTGACTTTTGCAGGTTCAAGAATTCATTTTCAAAAACAGGAATTCAACCAAATTAAATATGTTCATACCATCCAAGCATAAAATACCAAGATATAATCTGAGTTTCTTGAAGAAAATCTCAGCCTCAATTTAAAATTTGTAAAGAATTTTTAAATTTTTAAAGAAAAATGAAAAAAAAAAAGAAATTCAACCATAAAAATTAGTTTTCTACCATAAAAAATGAACTTTCCCTAAAATACATTAATTTTCAACCAAATAGTTGAACTTTCAACTAAAAAATATTAATTCCGAATAAAAAATAGATTATTTACAATTTCAGGCAGAAGAATTCATTTTCAGCAGAAATGTATTTATAACAAATTAGTTCAACTTTCACCCAAATAGTGGAACTTTGACTTTAAAAACGTTGATTTTGAACCAAATTATAATTTGAGAGGTAAAATAATTGGTGAAAAAAAATTTGGTATAACTGTTGTTTAAGTTTATTTGTTTATTGGTTCTTGGAGTTATATAAATATAGTTTTCCTATGACTCTTGAAAAATTTCAAAAAGATTTTTGAAAATTTCAGATGTGTCGAAAAAGTATCCAGAAAATGTTTAAAAATGTTTTTTATAATCAAAATTAGGAAAAATTTGAGTCTTTTACAAATATATTTAGAATTTGTAGAAGTTTAGAAAAAAAATAGCAGATAAATTTTCTCACTTTTTTCATTTTTTTCATAGTTTTCAAATATTTGTAGTCTCTTTAAAACTTCCCATATATCTTTTAAACTGAAACAAAGTATTTATAAAATTTTTAAAAACTTTAAATATTCTTCTATTATCTTAAAACCCTTCAAAATTCATAAAAAGCTTTAAATTTTTATTTCGAAATCTTTTGAATATTTTAACACTTCTAAATATATTTTAAAATGAGTCGATTTTTTCTGACGAATTAAAAAAATCTTTTAAATGTTTCACAGTAGCCTTCCTTAAAAACTTCTACAAATTATGTATTAAAACTGAATAATGTAGAAATTTCGTTACTCACTAGGCTTGAAATGTTCTTTTTCAATTAAATATAAAAAAATAAGGTGGCACCGACTTTTCTTATACAAGAATTTATCGATTTTTTAATTATTTGAAAAAATTATTTTTTAACGGTAGGACAAGTGTTCTTTATTTTTTTTAATAGTAGAAATGGTTGTCAGTATCGTCAGTAATATTTCTTGAAAGTTTCATGATTTACAAAAATTAGGGATGAATTTGACTTAATTTTTTGTTAAGAAATGAATATAAAAAATTTCCTTTACTGTACAAGATGTGACGGTTAAAATTGTACAATTACAAATCTAAAAACTTTAGAAAGTTGATTTTTCGGCATAAAAACCACCGTAGCAGCCTTTAAATATAAATAACGTGAAGCGAAGAAACCAGAATTTTTTATTTGATAGGGGAAATTTTTATTATTCAAAATCAATAAAAACCGGAAAATCGAATTTCGGGTCCTAAAGATGGTTCCTTCCTTCCACGTCACATTTATATTTAGAGGTTACTATGATACTTTTAAAAGTGCCAAAAATTCTACTTTGAAGTTTTTTACATTTTTAATTGTAAATTTTAACCATTATATCTCGCAAAATACAGGAAATTCCTTATCTTTAATTTAAAAAAAAGGTGGTATTAACACCCTTAAGGTTGTGATTTCATGATAATTTTAAGATTAGAATGTCAAATTTATCCCAATTCTTTTTTTAATCATGAAACTTTCCAGAAATATTACTTACTTTACTGATAAAAATTTCTACTATTAGGAAAAAATTAAAGAACATTTGTCTTACCGTGAACTAATAATTTTGTTTAAAAATTTTAAACAAAACTTATTTTTATATTTAATTGAAACAGAACATTTTAAACCTACTAAGTAGCATGTAAGGAAATTTCCAAATTATTTATATTTTATTACATAATTAATGGAAGTTTTAAAATCAAGTTTTTAACATTAACAATTTTTTTTAATTCTAAGAAAAATTCGAATCACTTAAAAAGATATTTAGAACTTTCAAAAAATGTGAAAAGATTTCGAAATAAAATTTTAAAGCTTCTTATAGATTTTAAAAGGTTTAAAAATTTTTTTAAATGTTTGAAATATTTTTTTCCTTTGAATTTTCTATAAGTCCTAAACATCTTTCATAACGACTCGCACTTGTCCTAAATTTTTGCATAAAAAAAACTTCTTAACTATTTTCTAAATACTTCTTCGACATATCTGAAATTTTTAAAATTTTGTCTTCTCTATGTTAATTCAGATATTTTTTTACTCAAAATAAAATATTTTTGGTTGAAATATGAAGTATTACATTTTTTGTTCAGCATTCATATTTTCGACTGAAAATTCAATTATCTGGTTGAAAATCATATTTTTTTTAAATTTTGATTTGACATATCTGAAATCATTGAAAATCTGTTCAAATTTTCTCTGTAATATTATAATAAAAATTTAATAATAAAATATTATAAGTCTTCTCTTAGTTGAATTTAACTATTTTTTAAATAAAAATTAAATTATTTTTGATCAATATACCAACTATAATATTTTGTGTTAGAAATTCATAATTTTTAGTTGAAGATTGAAATTTATTGGTTAAAATTATTTATTTTTTTAATTTTTGATTTAAAATATCTGAAATCTTTAAAAATGTTTTTGAACTTTCTCAATAATCTTAGAAAATTATATTTATATAACTTTAAACATAAATAAACTTAAAAAATAAATAGTTATTCGAAACTTTGATTGTCTTAAATTGTAATTTGACTGAAATTGTTTTTCTTTTTTGACTAAAAAATATTTTTTGGTTTGAAAGTTCAACTATTTAGTTAGAAATTTGTCTTTTGCTTTGTTGAATTAAATAATTTTTTAGTCAAAAATTCTCTTTGTTGAAATTTTAACTATAACACTTTTTGTAGAGAATTAATTTTTTTCGGTTGAGAATTCAACCATTTGGTTAAAAATTAACATTTTTAAAAATTTATTTATCGTGCCTAAAATCTTAAAAAATCGTTTCAAATTTCTTCAGTAATCTTAGGAAAATTATATAAACTTAAAAACAAATAAATTTGAGTCATAAACAGTTATCCAAAATATTTATTTTTTATAAACATCTACTTTTGCCCTCCTTCGTTTGACGATGATACTAAATATAAAAAAATAGTCAAATATATTTTTTAATCTGGCAAAAATGGGAAATAATTTTCTCGCAAAAAGAAAGATATTTCCGCGTTAAAGTTTTAGAAAATCTGAAAAAAAATATTTTTCACCTACGGCCACTCTGATTAGGCAATAAAAAAAACAATAATTAGAATAGTGACTCACTTGGGATGATAAATAAGTGACATAAGTAGATACAGTTGATTATGGTTAGTAGGATTCATTAGAGCAGTGCATTCCTATTCGTCACGCAGAATCAGTACAATTCAAAGAAGGGAGATCAGCGAACATTGCCCCTTGATTCTGATTAAAACTGATTCAGCATGTCGAATCCATCACTTCTAATTGACTGTCCGACCAAACGACTCTGCATCTACTTACTAAACAAATAGTCAGCTTATATGCCTCATTTAACCAGTTTATATCATTTATTAATAAATTAGACATTATTGAAAACAAATTTAATTAAATTAAAATAATTAATTAATAATAAATATTAATAAATAATATTAGTTAATAATAAATATTAAAATAAAGTACATAATAATAATAATAATAATAATAATAATATAAAAAAATTAATTTAATTCATTAAACTTTTGTGATTAAAATAACAACGTATTCTAATTTTCAAATCCTGAAATTTCTACAGATATTTATGATAAAAATGAATAAATCTACATTCCAGACTTCACAGCCCAAAGTGCTCTCAAAACAGGACAAGAAGATCATTTTTCACAAAAACAGGGGATTACATTATTTTAAATTTAAAAAAAATGAGTTTTACAACAAAAGAAATAAATTTTCACCAACAAGACAAAATTTTAAATAAAAATTGGAATTTTTTACAAAAAAAAATATAAAACTATGAATTTTCGAAAAAAGTTAATTTTTAATCGAATAGTTGGATCTTCAAACGAAGAAAGATACATTTTTAACCAAGAAGATTAATCTTCCACAAAAGAACACTATTTCTGACAAAATGTTTTAATTTTTAACGAAATAAAATAATTTTTAATCAAAAAGATGAATATTCAACAAAGCAGTTTAACATTCAACCACGTATTTCAAAGAGAAAATTTTGTTGTAAAAGTAAATTCGAAAATACGAATTTCAATAAAACAAAGATAAGAGTTGAATTTTTTTAGAAAAAAGATCAGTTTTTAACGAAGATTTTTCAACGAATATTCAACAAAATACTTCAATTTTCAATGACAGAGATTAATCTTTAAGAAGAAAACTAATGTACAAAAAAAAAATTTTTAACCAAATAGTTAAATTTTAAACAAATCAATCAATAGATGCATTTGTAACCAAATATTTGCATTTTCAAGAAAAAGAGATAAATTTCTAACAAAAAGTTTAATTATTAAAAAAATAGTGGAATGATCAAGAAAAAAAGTTAGTCTTAAAATAAAAAAGAATTTAAAAAAAAAAGAGATAAATTTTCATTTGAAAAGACAAACTTTTAACAAGAGTGTTGAGCTTTCATCTAAGAAGTCGAAATTTCTTGAAAGACTGCTTACTCCAAAAACATGAATTTTCAACAAAAAAGTTCATTTTCAACCAAAGAAAATTAATTTTCAAACAAAAAGTTCAATTTTAAAAAATATATTTAAGAAAGTACACAAATAATTATATTTACAACCAAATAGTTGAACTTTACAAAAAAAGAGACGAATTTTTAACACAAAGTTAAATATTTAACAAAAAATTCGAATCTTCTACAAAAAAGACAAAAAACTATGAATTTTCAAAAAAAATTAATTTTTCATCAAATACTTAAATTTTCAAACCAAGAAAGATGAATTTTTTACTAAAATGATTATTCTCCTACAAAAAGCAAGTTATTTTGTGTAAAATGATTTAATTTTCCACGAATGAAAATAATTTATAATCACATAAATGAATTTTCAAAAAAAAGTTCAACATTCAACCAAATATTTCAAAAACAAAAATTTTCTTTGAAAAAAATTCAAAAATATGAATTTAGAAAAAAGAGGAAATTTTCAACAAAAGGTAAAATTTTCTACTAAAATAGTTGAATTTTCAATAAGAAAATATAATATTTTAACGAAGGAGACTTTTCAACGTATTTTTAATTATATAGTTAAATTTTCAATGATAGAGATGAATATTTTAGGAAGAAAATGAATTTACAAACAAAAATATTTTTATTCATATAGTTGAATTTTCAACAACAACAAACATCAACCAACAGATCCATTTGTAACCAAATCGTTACATTTTTAAGAAAAAGAGACGAATTTCTAACAAAAAGTTTAATTATTGACCAAAAGTTGAATTTTAAACAAAAAATTAGAATTTTCTAGAAAACAAAAAATATGAGAGTGTGAATTTTCAAGAAAACTGCAAAGTTAATTTTTAACCAAATATTTGAATTTTAAAACCAAATATCAGAATTTTGTACCAAAATTGTTAAATTTTTAATTAAAAAAATACATTTTTAAGGAAGAAGATTTTTCAACGAATATTTAAGAAAATAGTTTAATTTTCAACTTTCTACTAATACATTATACTACTATACATTATTTAAACTAATCCTTTTTCAATAAAATTTGTAGAGAAAAATTGTCACAATAATAGTAATGAAAAGGGACAAGCATAATTACTTTTTCATTTTTTTACCTCACTATTATTAAAGAAAACTTTATCATGCATTTCACATCCAGGAAGAGGAGGTTCGATTAAAGTTATCCAGGAACCTTTCACTCCCATTTCGAGGAAAGCATTTAAAGCACAATAGCATTCGATATTCCAACCATAGAATACTATCCATTCTACATTGAAATTTATTAAATTAATTTTTTTATGTAAATCAACTTAGATAAAAAAATCTGTTTTTAATAATCTAACTTTTAGTTGTCAAATTTTCCGTCCAATTTTTTAAACTCTTGACACACACAGCAGCATCCGTGTCGTCATTTATTGATAAACAATTTATGGGAGTTTCACTTTCCGTTGGATTTCTTGAAATATTATTAATTAATTAATTAATTAATTATTATAGAATGAATAATGTTTATCATCAAAATTCAATTATAACACTCGTTTAGGCAGAAATTATCTACACTCCTGTTTTTGAGCTTTTGCATAGTTTTTCGAAAAATCTAATATTTGATATTTCAATCGAGAAATATTTGTGTTTAAAATCAACTACAGTTCAATTTATCTAAAGAAGAAATTTTTTTAACAAAATAGTTGAATCCTCATAAAAGAAAAAGATTCATTTTCAACCAGTTGTATTTTAAACCAAACAATATGAAAAAAAAATTTAAAAAGACGAATTCTCTACAAAACAGTTTATTTTTTAATCCGAAAATATGAATTTTCAAAAAAAAAGTTTATTTTCGAACAAAAAGGACAAATTTTTAACGAAAAATGTAATAGTTGATATTTCAATCCAAAAAAAGAATTTTTTAAATAATAAAATTGTTAAAATCATACAAAAACGAATTTCTAACAAAATAATTGAATCTTTAACCGAAATAATGTTTTTTTAACTGAAAATATTAATCTTATGCAAAAAGATGAATTTTCAAACAAATAGTTGAATCCTCAACCAAAAAAAATTTTAAAGTTAAACTCAACCGAAACTTAACCATTTTAATAATAAAAAAAAGATTAAATTTGTAGCAAAAGAGATGATTTTTCAAACCGAAAAGAAGACAAATTAAAAACCAAAATAATTTTTTTTAGATAGGAAAAAACAAAAGCTTTAGGCAAGTGATAATTAAAAATTAAAAATAATTATTAACACAAAAAAAATTGTAATAACTATTTTCTTTAGGTTTCTAGGTTTATTTGCTTTAAGGTTATATAAATAAGTTTTGTCTTAATAAAAATATATGATACACATTTTTTTTATTTATCGAGAAAAATAAAAAAAAAAAGTAAAATGAAAAGTATCTAGCAAATTTCTAAGAAATTTTTTCTTTTACAGGATTTTTCCAAATTAAAGGAAAAATTTTAATCAGTTTAAAATATATTAACGACTGTTTGACAATGGGGAAAAAATTTTTAATATTTTTAAAAATGTTCAGAAATCTTTCAAAGTTTTAAAATTGCTAAATATCTTTTGAACTAACTGGAATTATTCCTGAAATTGTCTTAACATTTTTAGGACTGATGTTTGAGAATTTAGGAAATCTATCGCAATGTTGTTAAATATTTTTAAATATTCTCTTCAAATTGATTTTTCAAAATAAAGAATCACTTGAAATATTCCCAGGAATCCCAATAACTTTTTTTTTACTTTGGAATCTTCCGAAATCTTTAAAAAGCTTCAAAAATGAACTTTTTGTTTTAAATCTTTTGAAATTTGTTGAAGTTTAAAATGATTTTTTATCTTTGTAAAACTTCTAAATATCTTTTGAAATTACTCGTGAAATTTTGTAATCTTGAAAAATTTTTAAATTTGACTTTAAAACCTTTTACTTTATTTTTCAAAATTTTAGGAAATCATTTGAAATATTTTAAAATCTTTTAAAATATTTTTCTAAATTAATGCTTCAAAATCAAAAATAAATTTAAATTGTTCTTGGACTCATAAGGGAAAAATGTTAATATCTCAAAACCTTCAAATTCCTTAAAAACGACTAAAATTGTATTTATAAATCTTAAAAAATCCACCCTTTGCTTACAAAATTTTGAAATCATTTCCAACTTTAAATTATTTTAAGAAAAATTATTTTTATGTAATTATAATTTTGTTAAAATAAAATTTTTGCTTCAGCTTGAACTTATTAGACTCAACTATTTTATCATTTTTTGTCCTATTATGTGGATACAAATTTAATTTTAATTTTATAAAAATTAACGAGCTTTATGAAAAAACTGAAAAAATTGGCGTGTAAATAATTTCCGCCACTTGTATAATTTATAAGGTATTCTTTATAAAAAAAAATCTCACTCTCCATTCCAATTTTTTTTTTGTTTAGGAAGCCTTGGTTTTTGAAATTGAAGGCCGCACGTTAAAATCAGATAATCGTATGTCAAGTGCCCTAATTTCTTCACTGTTACGTATTTTTGTTTTCTGATGAATTGAAACAAATTTTCCATTAATTTTTCCTCATTTTAAAATTAATAAATACAGTTCATAAGATAAAAAATCACCGATTGATAGCACTGACTGTCCCATTAATAATATTGAACCAGGCTCTGCCTGCTTTCATTTGCCTGTAAGCGTGACAATAACGACCATTAAATGGAATGAATTTTTTTTCCAAACAGGTCCTATTTTTTTCATAAGGCAACCCATTCGTAGAGATTAGAGTAACATTCGTAAAATTAGCAGAATCGGCTCTTGAGCTAAAAGAAATCGAAATATCTAAATAGAATCTAACATAGGGCTGCAGTTTTTAGATCATGACTGCTTGAGGTTTTGTCATTAGGGGCTGTTCATAAATATATTGTATTTACAATTAAATAGTTCAATTTTCTTCAAAAAAATTTTACCAAAACAAATAATTAGAAACTAAAAAAATTTCAAGGAAAAAGTTATAAACTAACATTAAGAAGCATATTCAATCTAATGGACAAATTTTTAAACAAATAAGATTCCTTTTGGTTTTAGATTGGTGAGATTGATCTAATGAAAGAAAAATTTTCAACACAATATATGAACAATTTCTATCCAAAATTATACAATTTTCAACAAAATACTTAAATTTGTTATCAAAAAGTAAATTTTTCATCTTACAAGGGATACATTTTTAATACAAAATTTAGTAGTTAAATTTTGGAATAAAAAAATGTAATTAAAAAAACAAACTTCCATTAAAATAGGTAAATTTTCAAATATAAAAAAAAGTTCATTTTTCAAACAAAAATTCACTTAAAACCAAATAGTTGAATTTTTAACTGACATGAATTTTCAACCAAAAAAAGTCATTTTTTACAAAGTAGTTCAAGTTTTACCTGAGTAGTGGATTTTTAAACCAAAAAAGATAAATTCCTAAATAAACGTGTAATAGTTGATATTTTAACCAAAAAAAAAAAAATGATTTTTAAACCCATAGTTTGAAAAAAAATTGAATGACATTAAACCAGAAAAAAGTTCTTTTATTTTAAATAATTGAATTTTAAAGCCAAATAGACGATTTTTTCAGATGGCAGATCAATTTTTGACCCAAAAATTAGAATTTTTAACCATAAATGAATTCGTTAAATTTTCTTTAAAAAAATAAATTTTTAACTAGTTATATGAAACTAAGAAATACAAATTTGTAACTAAATAGATAAATTTTCAACCAAAAAGATGAATTTTAAGTAAAATACATTACTTTTCTACCTAATAGATGTATTTTTAACATATAAAGGATACATTTTCAACAAAAAATGAAATAGTTACGTTTTAAAATTTAAAAAAATTAAATTTTATCAAAAAGTTAAATTTCAACAAAATAGAAAAATTTTTAATCACAAAATATGAATTTCCAACAAAAAGTTATTTTACAACTGAGTAATTTAATTTTCATCTGAAGTGATGAATCTTCAACCGACAATTTTGTTTACAAAGTATTTCAACTTTAAATTAGTAGTATTTTCAACAAAATTTTTTAATCTTCAAACAAAAAAATTAATTTTTAAACAAAGAGTTGCATTTTTCCAAATACCTGAACCTTCTACCAAAGTAGTCGAACTTTCGATCTAAAAAGACGCATTTTTAACGAAATACTTGAATTTTCAACTAACAAAGATAAATTTTTAATAAAAAATAGAATATTTAATCTTACAGTAAACAAAATCAATCGTAACCGAAAAAGCAACAATTTTTCACTTTAGAAATGAGTTTTTAAATAAATTAAGAATCTTCAGACAAAAAAAAATTTGTTTTAACTGAACAGTTAATTTTTTAAATAAATAGTTCAATTTTCAATCAGGTAGATGAATTATCTACCAAAAAGATAATATCTTAACAAAAAAATGTCATAATGAATATTTAAGCTATTAAGTATTTTTATGTTAAATCAAAAACTGATTAATTTTTAACTTGACATTTATTGAAAAGGATGAATTTTCAACCAAGATCAACTTACTACAGAAAAAGATGAATTTTCAACAAACTACATGAATGTTCAAACAAATAGTAGAATTTTCAAATAGAAAATATAAATTTTTAACTAAATATGTAGTTTAATTATTAACAATGATACATTTTCAACGAAAAATGGAATAGTTAAATTTTGATTAAAAAGTAATGATTTTAAAGCACAAAATAAACGAATTTTTAACAAAGTAATACAATTTTTAATCGAGGAGATGAATCTTCAAAAGAAAAAATTAATTTTTAACAAAGTAGTTCAAATTTCAAACAAGTAGATACAATAGTCGAATTTAAAAAAAAACTTTTGAATAAATTTGTATAGATTTTTCTTAGTGGGTTCTAATCATTGATTAATTCATCTCGCATTTAAAGTGGTTGTGTCAAAAATGAGGCCTCTGAAAAAAGTTTTCTATGAGTTTGAGAATTAAAATGATATTATCAGTTTAACTATAGTTTTTTAATTCAATTCTTTCTTACCGTCCCTTCTTGCTAATTTTTTGAAAATTGTTCAATTTTAATAAATCATAGCTTACTTTTTCAGGAAAAATATTCCATACGACTATACTGCTTCTAATTTAAAAATTGATTTAATATTATTCAAATATATTTATATGTTTAACAAATATTTTCTTCACAGAAAATTGTTTGAATGACTTAGCCATAGAAAAATTAACTTTCAAAATTGACAACAGTAAAATTAAAATTTGACCCTTGAACAAATAAGTTTATGGACAGCCCCTGAAAAGTAATTATTTATTTAATAATAAATAAATGTAAAAAACGACAAGGCTCACGCGAATACCAGCATTTCAATAAAAGCCATTCCACAATCGGAAGCACCAACCACAACAATTTTTGTATTTATAACAGGTTTAGAAATTGTTGATAATTGAGGAGTCATCATGAAAAGGGAAAATCTTTCCTCTTGGTAACTCATTGAAGGATTCAAATTGTTTTCGTAGTAATGTTGAAATTTAAATTCCGTTTTAATTCGTGGTTCCACAGGAATCATATCGTTCAGACAAGACACAAGGGGGTGCGTTCGAGTCTAAAAATTATTTTTATATAGAAAACTGAGAATGGTTGTTCACTTCATGGAAAAATATTTCTATAAAAAAATAAATGAAGGAAAGGTGGAGATCTTAAAAAAAATAATTTGTTACAGAAACATTTTTTTATATAAGTACATATCCTTTTCAAAATAAATAAGAAAAAATGTTGCTTAATAAAAATTCACTCTCAGTCCAGAATACCAAAAGTTTTCAGGCTTCACAGAAAAAAATAGAAGGGAAAATTCTATTAATTTTCTACGAAGAGATAAATTTTTATTAAAATAGTTTATTTTCAAAAAAGAAAGATTCATTTAAACCAAGCTCTCGAATTTTTAAATGAAAAATATGAAATTTCTACTAAGAGATTTAGTAACATTTTCAAAAATTAAATTTTTGAACAAAAATGATTTCAACTAAAAAAAAAAATAGGACTTCCAACCAAAAACTTTAATCTTTGAGTCAAAAAGATTAATTTTCTCTAAGCCAGTTGAATTTTTAACAAAAAGGTTTATTTTTAACCCAAAATATGATATTTCTAGTAAAAAAAATATATGAATTTTCATTTCGAAAAGACACATTTTCTACAACAACAGCAAAATTTCTGATGATTACTTTTTTTATCAAGTGAAAAAAGAACGTAAAATTTAACAACAAAAAATGCTTTTCCAACTGAACAGTTGATTTTTTTCACTGAAAGAAAAATTTTAGAAGACAGTGGAATTTTTCTCAAAAAGTTGATTTTTAACTATAAAATATGATATTTCTACCAAACTAGGATGATCCGCTAATACAAAAAAATGAATTTTCTATGCAAGAAGACAAATGTTTAACAGAAACATTGAATTTTTTATTTAAAAAGATGGCTTTTTTACCAACGTCGATTTATTTATTAGAAAATGTTGTTTTATTATATTTAACTGAATAGTTGAATTTTTAACCAAAAAAGAGGAAATTTCTGCAAGCAAAGAAAGGATTTTTAATCCACGTGGACGAATGTTTAAAAAAACAATTGAATTTTCAAGCAAAGATGATTTTTTAAAAAGGTAGTTGATTCTTTTTAAATAATTAAATTTGAAACAAAATAGTTGAATCTTCAACTTGTAAAGATAAATTTTGAACGAGATGGTCGAAATTGTAAGCAAAAAAATAATAAACTTTAAAGAAATACACAGTTGAATCATTTTTATTGAAAAAAGACAAATGTCAAAAAAATTTTTTAATGAATTATTAAAAAAAGGGGGAAAAGAGGGGAGGAATTATTTCAAAAACGGAAAAAGAGGAATGACTTAAAAAAGGGGAGAAATAGGATATATTCTTAAAAGGTGAAAATAGAAGATTATGGAAAAGATTGTGGTGTCTGAGCTCTTTTATGGGACTTTATTATAAAGATTTATCTCATCCTAAACTAGAGAAATAAAAATTCGAAACAATTCTTAACAATTTTTTGCAATTATAAACATATAGGGTCACATGAATCTTTCCTATAATTTTGATAGAACACCTTTTCAAAAAGATATTCTCAAAATCAGTAATTAATTTTCTAAACTTAGATTGATATGCAATTTTGAAAAATAAAAATTCTCACCAGAGCCCTGGCATCTCTCTCATACAATCGATAATACAAAATCGACATCCCAGTGATTCGCATAATTTCCCGATAGAAAAATCGGTGACATACAGCGAATATTGGCATGATCACAAAGTGAAGCAGTCGGCCATGCCCATCGATGGGAACATTTTGAATCGATACGTAATCGTCAATATGATAATGACGTCGCAGAAAGTTGATTTCTCTCTCGAAACTGTGCAAAATCTGATCGTGAGTATTCCGGTAATTACATCAGATTTTGTAAGAAAAAATATACTTAAAAAATTTGAAATTTTGAAAGATATTGTATTCTAATCTCAAATAATAAAAACAATATTCATTACGTTTATGAAAAAAGATCATCTCTATAAATCCGCTGGCAATCGTACCAATCAACCCGGCAATTGAAAGACCTAGGTTCGATTCCAAACGGAATTTGAAATAGGATCTTTTTTTAACATCTAATTTGGTAAGAATATTTATTTAAAAGAAAAAATGAGATAATTGAAATAACTACAACATCAATAAATTAATTATTTATGTATAGGGGAGAAGATTAAACGATTGTAAAGCTAGCTGACGAGCGCAGCTCGGCTCTCACTTGCGAAGAACTTCTATTATATTTGCAGGAAAACGTGCGCGCGCACGCTGGGCATGCGCGTTGATTCGCGACCGCCTCTCTGACGGGCCTACGTTTCTTTTCGTGTGAGAGCCGAGCTGTGAGAGCTGAGCTGCGAGAAACGAGTGGCTTCATGTTTATATGAGATAGATTATTTTTCAACGTAAATTTTTCACCTTAACACGGCAATCCCGATTAAAATATCCTCACAGAAGAAGACTAAGCATTCTTTTTCTCTATTTAATTTAAAAACGGCTTCCTGGCAATCTTTGATTATAGCTTCTTTCCCAAGTATTCCATAGAGAAGTTGGTTTAAATTTTCTTCGAGATCGTAAGGTACAGCTTCTCTTGATTTAAAATTACCCAAGAAAACTGCTCGATGTGCGAGGTACAAGGCCATTGGAAAATCCTTGTTGAAACGCAAGGGCACTCTCTGCTCGAGTTAAACAGTCATTCCATTCATTATAAATGGAGAACATGTTGGAATCGATCATTATGATTAAGAAGAGAAATATTTTAATTAGAAGCAAATATCACTGCTAGAAAGAAAAATCATATTAATCTGGAATAGGTCATTCCTAGAATTTTTTATATTGCCCAAGAATTTTATTTAATAAATTTATTTATTTTTTAGATGTTCCGATTGAAAAACGTACTAGAAACTTTGTTCAATTTTCATTTCCAATATTCAGGGCTGCATCAAAATTTAAATTCTACACCGATTATCTCAAGGGAGTGTCCCTTATTTAGTAAGGCTTCTAAATATTTTGGCTGAAAAGCGAATTTTAATTATTTTTTAACATTCGAAAATAATTATATTTTCGAAGTTGCCCTACCAGACTATAATTTGTAAACTTTTTCACATATTTAAAGAGACGAGAAAGATTAAATTATAGGCATTTTTAATTTTTGTTTCCTGTTTTAAAAGCTTTGAGACAAAAAAAATTCAACAAAAAAAATTCTTAAGATTCCTTTAAATATTCAAATTCATTCTTTTTTTTTTTAAATTAATTTTAAGAGAATATTTGAAAAGATTTTAAACGATTTCCTTACATTTCGGAAAAGAATGTAAAGCAAAGAATGTGGAAGATTTAAAAGTTTAAGTTTTCAGATTAGCAATATTATAAAATTTTAGCAAAATTACGAGTAATTTTCAGATGTTTAGAAGTTTTAAATGGATGGAAAAATCATTTGACCACAAACAAAATGTAGATTTTTTAAGGTTTCGAACCGCGAATTTAGAAGATTTTAAAAGTTTTAAAAAAATTTTCTTGGAAACTTTTTCATGATATTTTAGTTCTCGACATATATTCTACAGATCGTTTTAACGGAATATTCAATAGTATTTCAAAATATTCTAAAAGATTCCAGAATTTTATAAAAGAAAATTGTGTAAAATCCTCAAATTATAATTTGCACAATTTTTTTTCATTTTCGACTTAAAAATCTTTATTGGTTTCAAATTCAAAAAATGAAAAAATTCCAACATGTTATTGAAAATTCGTATCTTTTGGTTCAGTTTAACTGTTTTTGGATTAATATTAAAATCTGTTATGTTCTTCATTGAAATTTTAACTTTTTAGTAGAAAATTCACTTCTTTGGTTGAAAATTGAACCACTATTATTATTTTTTTAATTCCTGTAAAAATTCGAATATTTGTTTGAAAATTCATTGTATTTTGTTACAAATCAATCTTTATTGATAGAACATTAATTTGCTTGGTTAAAAATGTATCGTTTTGATTGAAAATTTATTTATTTAATTGAGAATTAGTTCTTATAGCGAAAATTACATTTTTAGGTGACAATTTGTTTGTGATGAAAATTCAACTATTTTGTTTTTAGTTCATCTTTTTGGTAGAAAAGTATCCTTATTGATTAAACCTTCATCAATTAAACTATCTTACATTTGGTTGAAAATATATCTTTTTTAGTTGAAATTTCATGTATTTCGTTGAAAATTTGACGTCTTCAGTAGAAAATTTATATTTTGGATTGTAAATTAAACTACTTGGTAACAAATCATTTTTTTTAAATTGTTGATTTTAATTAAATATTCATTTCTTGGTTTAAAGGTTTAAAGAATTTGTTGAAAATTCGCGTTTTTAGCAGAAAGTTGTTTTTTAGCTGAAAATTTAAGTATTTCATTTTTGCTTCGTTGAAATATAATTTTTTTGGGATGAAAACTGAATTTTTTGCAGGAAATTTGTCTTTTTTGTTGAAAATAAATATATTTTATCGTAAATATAAAATTTTACACTTTTCGTTGAAAATTTCTTTCTTTCTCTTTTGAAAATTGTGTTAATGGAATATTTAACTATTCCATGTTTGGTTTAAAAATTATCTTCTTCAGCTAAAAATTCAACAATTTTGTGAAAAATTCTAGTAAGTTGTTGAAAATTATTATTTTGTTTTAGAAAATTTACTGTTTTGGTTGAAATTTTTTTTATTGAAAATTATTTTATTTATTGAAACTTAATCTTTTTATGTAAAAACCTTCTTCAGGTAAAAACTCAACTTTTTGTTTGAAATTCGTTATTTTGTTAGAAGAGTAGTCTCATTAGTTGAATTTTCATCTCTTAAGAAAAAAATTCATTTGTTTGATTGAAAATTGAACTATTTTCTTGAAAATTCGTATTCCTTTTTTTCTTAATTTTATTTTTCTAATTAATAATTTACCTATTCTATTTTAGGTTAAGAATTTAACTATTTTTAGTTGGAAATTCATGTATTTTAGTCTTTTGAATTGAAACTTTAATGATTCATTTAAAAGCTCATTATATTGTTGTTGAACAGTAGTTAAACATTTATTTCTTTGACTGAAAATTGAAGTATGTATTCCATTTTTGTGGTAACCTTATCTTTTTTTTTATAGATATTTGATAATTTTAGTTTAAGATTGAAAATTGACCTACTCAATATGCAGGTTGTAACAAAAGTGTTCAGAATAAATGAAAAAAAAAACCTCTTTGCCCTAACATGAGTTATCACCTACCTGCAAGGTCGTTTTTGCATTTTAAAAAATTTTTACAGCGGTCAGATGGAATGAAAATTTGGTCAGTGAAAATTCAGGGACAGTCAGGGAATTTCTACATTGGGAGTTTTTACCAACCCTCAAATATTGGCCCAAGAGTAGGCAGCGGCGGAGTTTCAAAATGGAACTCAATTCATATACAAGTCAAAAAAATCTCATTGATTCATGTTTTAGAAAAAATTATTATACCACAAAGTTTTCCATAAATGGGAAAAAGTGATGAGTTGATGGTAAAAGTATCGCACAATAATCCATGCTAGGAATACATTCAAAAGCTGCTTGCAGAAAACCTTGACCAATTTCCTGATCCCTATAATCTTGCAAGCTAAAAATTTCTAAAACAAAAGCATTCGATTTGCCTTGAAAGGATGAAGTTGAATAATTTGAAGAGTTTAATTCCTGCAGCATTAATTCCGAAACTTCAATACCAGGAATCGTTAGTCTCCTGTCTAGAAATTTAATTTTTAAAAAAATACATGAAATTATTATAAATAATAAAGAGAATGGCTTATTTAAGTCTTTAAATTTAGAATTACTTGGAATGTGGCCAAGAGTATCTGCAATTATGCTAATTCTTATCTTGGATTGCAGATTTATCGATTGTGCAAGGAGAAGTTGATTAAGGCCAGAGTCCTGATCTTCATCATTCGAGATCAATAGGCAAGCAAATGCAGTTTGAGACAAGCTCTTGACCTTCGATTAGAAATCGATAAGAACGAGTAATGAAGAGAAAAAAAAATTAGATCGAGAGATACCTTCATATTCTCGAAGAACTTTGAACTCTCTTCCTTCAACTCTTCGTTTTCTTTCTTTTGTATTCCTTTTTCTTCTTTTTGGAATAAAACTTCTACAATTTCCTTTTCTATTAATTTTTTTTCTCTATTTTCTTCTTTTTCTGCTTCAATATCTTTTACATTTTCCATTTCTATCTCATCTCTTTCCTTTTCCTCCACTAAATCTTTTATGCTTTCATTTTCATCTATTGTTCCAATTTTAGTTTCTACTTTCTCGGTCTTATCTTCATTTTCTTGTTTATCTTCAACTTTTTCTTTATTTTTCTTTTCTCTAATTCCATTCTTTACAAAATCTTGAACTACTTTCATTTCATCTCTCTTATCTTCCCTAATTTCTTCTTCACTTTCGCTTGCTTTTGAAATTGTGACACCAGGAAAACAAATAGGGCAAATTTCCCCAATTTTTTGTGATTTTTCATGAGAGCATTGACAGACGAAAACATTATTCCTCTCTGATACTTAATTTGTATTAAAACTTTTAATTAGACACTAGATTTGATAAATAAATTCGACGCTTCAAATTGAAAACTATCTTTTAAAATTATTTTACCTTTTTTAGTACTGTGACTAGCTTCTGATCTGTATAAAGACAGATATTTGTTAATGTAAAATTCACTTTGTATTAAAATAAATCATTTTACAATGTTTTTTTTTTTCATAATGCTTCTAAATTCAATGAATAATTAAGCACTTACACCAAACAAATGAAAAAATATATCAAAAGTTTTGGATTGAAATATTTAAAAATCTACATTTTGTTTCCATTTTTTTAAATTATTATATGTTTACTTTTTGAAATATTTACGTGTTTTTAATTATTTTTTAATCTTTCTAAAACTTCTGGATTTCTTTTAAACTTTCTCGAATTTTTTCTACAATTTTGTAATTGTTCAATATTAAAAAGTTTCACTTTAAATCTTTTATATTCTTTATTGTTGCATTTTTAACTAAAAAAAAATTACATTTGTAGCAAAAGAGACCATTTTTCTACAAAATAATTGAATGTTGTAATCCGGACATATAAATTTTTAACCAAAATTTTTATTTTGAGCTAAATAGTTGAACTTTTAATTAAATAGATGCATTTTAGACCAAGAAAATTAATTTTCTAATAAAAAGATGAATTTCCAACAAAATAAACAAATTTTCAACTAATACATAAATTTTAAACTAAAAAGTCTAATGTGCATACAAAAAATGAATTTTAACAAACTAATCCAATTTTTAACTCTACAATATAAATTTTCAACCAAAATCTGAATTTTAAACACAATATTTGAATTTTCAACCAAATAAATAAATTTTGTATTGAGTAGATTTTAAACTAAAATGAAATATCTTCGTCAACAAAATTAAGTATTTTAAAGTAATGCAAATTTCAATGAAAAAGTTGAATTTTCAATTTAAAAAATCAATTTTCAACGAAAAATGTAATAGTCGAAGCTAAGAAAGATTTAAATTTTAAATCCATAACAGTAAACATTTATTTAAAAAATATCAATTTTCAAAAAGATAGTTGAGTTTTCACTCAAAAATATGAATTCTCAACAAAAATGTCAATTTCTATTTACATAATTGGATTTTCAACGAAATAGAAGAATTTTAAACTAAAATGATTAATCTCCATGCCAAAAATAAATTTTTTCAAAGTAATTGAACTTTAAGAAAATATTTTAATTTTCAATTTAACTTAACAGTTGAATTATAAATCCCCAAATATATGTTTTCGACAACAAAATTAATTTTCAACCAATTCATTAAATTTTCTTCCCAAATAATGAATTTTTGACCAAGAAAATTAATACTCGAGCAAAAAAAAAGAAGTTTTTAGAATCTTTTAAAGTGACTCGAATCATTGCTAAAATTTAAAAAAATCTTTTACAATGAAAAAATGTCTTTAAAATCTTTCAGATATTTTTCAGCATTTTAAGAAATATTTTGAAATTTTATTTAAAAATTAATTTTTCAAAATCAACAATTATTTATATTTTCTAAGGGATCTAAAGCTAATTTTGTTATTCTGTTGTAACTTTTACAAATTTTTAAGATGATTCTAAAAATTTTGTTTAAGATTTTTTTAAACGTTTTATGTTTTTAATTATATATGAATGTTTTTAAACATTAAATATCTCTTAAATTTACTCGAATTTTTTATACATTTTTGTAATTCTGCAAAATTCAAAATTGTTGCTTTAAAGTATTCTACATTCTTTTCCGAAGTTTTAGGAAATCATTTGAAATGAATTAAAATGTTTTCAAGATTTAAATAATTTTCAATAGATCTTTAAACTTCTGAATAGAACTATATTTTTTAATAATTCGTTGTTTATTTTTAGATTTCAAAAGATCTCTCAATGTTAAAAAAATAACTTTAAAATCTTCAAGATTTATTTTTGACATTATTTTCAGTTTTTTAATGTCATTAAATTTTTGTAATTAAGATTTCTTCTGAAATTTACAAAAGTGCTGGTGCAGAAAATTGGTAATAAAACTTTATAAGAAAAGGATAAAAATTCAAACTGATTTGTTTTGTTATTATATTTTTTGTTCACTTATTTATTTAAAATAATATTATCAAACATATGTTTAATGTTTAAAGTTTTTAAAAAGCATTGGTTGAATTTAAAACAAGAATAATTAAAAAATATATAATTCTGGACGAAAAATTTTGTTTAATAATGTGTAAAGTATTTTTTTTAATTACGAAAAACTATCTCAAAAAACTAATTGTTAAGAAAAAATCAGATACTGCGAGATAAATCAGTGCTGAATTAAATCATGTGAATTTCGGAGAAAATTTAAGTAGAATTTTTATTTCTATTGAAGTGCACGGGTTTTTACATTTTATTATGTATAAAATTATTGTGATTTTAAATTCAGACAACAATCTAAAAAAATTCAACATTAAAAAAAACTTTTTTGATGAAAATATTTGATTATTGTGTTTTCTTAGATAAAATAACATTGATTAATTATTAAAAATAAGTCGGAAATTTTATTATTCGGTAATTTTCAAATTCAAGATTTTTATATTTCGGCAATTTTATAATTTTATACTATCAAGAATTTTATTATTCGAAAATTTTAGTGTCGGGAATTTTATTTTTCGGGATTTTTTGGTTAAATTAATGAAAAATATGAAAATTTGCAAAACTTTAAATGCGATTCCCAGCTTGAATTTTTATTCCTGGTTTTATTTTAATTTTCGGATTTTCCGGTTAGTGGGCACCCTTTTACCTTAAAAACTCCAACGAACCTTAACATTTTTGGATTCTCTTCCAGTTTCTGAAAAAAGCTATAGTCACTTTGCACCTCCTCAAAGTTTCCCTGATTTTTAATCTCATTTTCACCAGATTTTCTCAATCCATTATAAGGACCAAGTGCGAAAACGTTATTCAATAAATTAAGGTCAATCACTTTAGTGATGATCATCACTCCTGTTATAACTCCGTCAGTTTCAGAAACAATTATTTTTCTTTCGCTATCTGAATATTTAAGCATCTCACTGATATAATACTCTCCATAAAATTCTTTTAATTTATTCTTTTCTCTATCAATTATTCGAACGATGCCGTCATTATCATCCTCCCTAATTCACATTTTCAATAAATAAATTTTTTTACTCCTAAAAATATTTTTAATAATATATTATTTATTGTTACAAGGCTGATTTATCAGGGTGGCCAAAAATTTCATTTTCAGATTTATCTGACTTTCCCTTATTCCCCCTGACCAATAATACAGGGAAATCATTAATATTGTAGTATTTTTAATATAAAATCTTTGATATATAAATGAAATAAGACGATTTCAAATTCAAATTAAATAATCTTAAAGTTATGCATTTCAAAAAAGAAGGTGCCTTTTTATAAAATTATAAATTAAAAAAAAGAATTAAATTTTCAACAAAACATTTGAATCTTCAACCTTCAAAGATGAATTCGCAACAGCCAAATAAATGATTTTTCAGAAGACAGTTGAATTTTCAACAAAAAAATTCAATTGAATTTTCGGTCTAAATAGATAAATTTCTAACAAAACAGGTGAATTTCCGACTAAAAACATGATTTTCTCACAAATTACTTTAATTTTTAAAAAAGTAGTTGAATTTTAAATAAATAATTAAATTTTCTATATATAAAGGTCAATTTTCAGCTAAATATTCAGATTTTCAAATAAAAAAGAGTAAACTCAAACGAAAAATAGATATATTTTCGACCAAATATTTTAATTGTGAAGCCGAATTTTTTGGAAGGAAATGATGAATTCTCAACCGCAAATATTTATATTTTATATTTTATGCAACCAAAATTTGCAATTTATATTGAAGGAGATGAATTTTCAAACCAAAAAGGATAATTTTTAACAAAAAATAAAAAAGTAATTTTTAGTAAAAAACAACTTCCAACAAAAAGGAAATTTCACACCATAAAAAGATTAATTTTCTACCCTAAAAGATGCATTTTTAACTGAGAAAGATCAATCATCAATCAAAAAGGAAATTTACATTTTGAGTTAAAAAGTTAATTTAAGAAAAAGGCTGCGTTCAGTCGTCTCGAATTTTCGGATGTCTAGTCAAGTAAATACAATTTTTAATTAAAAATATAATTTTATATAAGAAACAGTTGAATTCAACTAAATAAGGCGAATTTTCAACAAAAAAGTTGAATTTTCAATCCTCAAAGACAGAAAATTAATTCTTAAAATACCAATTACATTTTGATCTAAAAAAAGCCAAGAAAAAATATATTATTGAATCCTTAACTAAAGAAAATTAATTTTCCATCAAAGAATTGCACTTTCATAAAAACAATTTGGATTTTTAACAAAAAGTTAATATTATACTAAAACAGTTGAATCTTTAACCACAAAGGATGACTTTTCAATTAAATTATTAAATTTTAAAACAAATAATAGACATGTTTACTGAAAAATACAATTTGAAATAAAAAACAGATTTCAGCAAAAAAATTCAAATTTTCAATAAAACAGTTGAATCCTCAAACAAAGAAGATTATTTTTCAACCAAACAATTGCATTTTAATCCAATAGAGCCAAAATTATAAATTTATTTGAAAAATACTTGAATATCAAAAAATAATATAATTTTTAACTTAAAAGATAATTATCAGGAGAAAGCAACTCCAACAAAAGAAATAGGATTACGAGGCAAATAAATTACTAACAAGAATATGAGATAAAATTAAAAATGAAATTAAAATTAACTTATGCTTGTTCAAAATTTCAAAAAAAAGTTTAAATATTTAAAATTTATTATCTTTGACAAATTTTATCATGACTTTTTCAAGATTTTTTTCGAAATAGCTGGCTTTTACTGATCAATAAAAGTCCTTGATTTTTCTCTGATTTATAGGCTTTTCCTGACCTACGGCCACATTCTTTACAAAACCTAGTAAGAAAATAAAAAATTATCTCACACAGCCAAACGAAATGTACATTTTTTGTTTTTCCTTTGTCGAATAGTAATATATATGGCCTGAATTTTGTAAGTATCTTCTTCCCATTTTGGTACAACTCTCGTCATGTGTTTTTCTATCACCTCCACTAATTTAATAATTCAAAATAAAAATTCTAGATTAAACAAAATTAAACAGTTAATTTTTTTTATTATCACCTGGAACGACCGAAGGTGGATGTACCAGCATCAGGTGGAAGCAAAAAGTGGCCATAGAGAAAATAGCATTCAACAATTTATCAAAAAATTCTCCTATATATCGAGTATCCCAGACAAGAAAGTGAATAAATAAAACATTTCCTGTATTGACATTTTCTAACCTTTTCAATGAAATTATACAAAACTTATTTAATTATAATTTTACATTAGATATTTACCATATTGCCAGGGCTGCCACAGATTAATTTACAGGAAAAAAGTGAAAGTGACATTTTCCATGAAAATATGGAAGGAAATTAATTAATGTAGGTATATTATTACAAAATACTACAAAAAAATATTAATTTTCTACTAAAAAAGATCAATTATCCCATAAAAGGAAATTTCTAACAAAATAGTTCGATTTTCAAATCAAAAAATAAATTTTTATCTAAAATTATGAATCTTAAACAAAAAATTAGATTTGTATAAATCTGTTCAACTTTCAATCAAGAAGTTGAATTTTCATCAAAAAAAGATGTATTCTTGAAATGAATCCTCTATTATAAGAAATGAATTTGTAATATATAGATTATTTTTTTACCGAAAATATTAAATGTGAACAAAGAAGACAAATTTTCTACCGAAAAACAACGAATTTTCAACAGAATACATAAATTTTCAAGCAAATAGTTAAATTTTCAACCAAATTGTTGAACTTTAAACAAAAAAGATGAACTCTTAACCCATGATTGAATTTTCAACAGAAAAGTTGAATTTTCAACCAACAAGATTAATTTCCTACCAGAAACGTCGAATTTTTAAGAAAATACATGAATTCTCAACCAAATATTTAAACTGTCTACGAAGAAAAATAATCATTATTATGTTTACCAAAAATGGAAAGTTAAGTTTTAAGTTAAAACCATTAATTTTCAAACAAAAAGAAAGAATTTTCAACAAAAAAAAGTTAAATTTTCAACAAAGCAGATGAATTTTCAACCAAGAAGGTTAATTTTCTACAAAAAAAAATAAGAATTTTATAAAAATACATGAATTTTTAACCGAATAGTTGTATCTTCTACTAAAAAAGAACATCTGCTAAAAAAGATGATTTCTCGACAAAATATGCAATTGTTATTATTTAAACCAAAAAATGGATATTCAACCAAATAGTTAATCCCTTAACCGAAACAGATTTTTATTTTTTAAACAAAAAGTTGCATTGATAACCGAAAAAGATGAAATTTTTTCAAAAGAGATTTTTAACCAAAAATATTAATTTTGAATTAAGAAGATAAATTCGCTACCAAAAACGATTAACATTCTGACGAAAAAGTAGAACTTCCAATAAAATACAAGAATTCTTAACCAAATGGTTCAATATTTAACCAAAATAGATTATTAATTTTGAACCAAATAGTTGACCAAAAAAGTTAATTTTCAAAAAAAATAATTGAATTTTCAACCACCAAAGTATGACTTTTTAAAAATATTATTACATTATAAAAAGCCAATAAATTTTTTAACTAAAAATTTAATTTTAAATCAAAAACATTTGAATTCAATAAAACTAATAAAACTGAAACTAATTTAAATCAATTTAAATTAATTTGAAATTAAAATTTTAAGAAATTAGTTAAAATGTATTATCTTTGGCAAGGAAATCTGAAATTTCAATTAAAGAGTTGAATTTTTAATAGCAACAAAAATAAAAATTATACACAGGAGAGTTAAATTTCCATACTAAAAGTTGAATTTTTAAGCTAAAAAATGGAATTTTTTCGAATACCAGTAACTTCTAATTCCAAATAGATGAATTTTCAACAAAAAAGGTAATTTTGCAATAAGAAAGTTGAATTTTCTACAACAAATAAATGAATTTTTTTAAATAATTAATTTTCGAACAAATAATACAATTTTTAACTAAAAATATATTTTGAAATAATAAACAGTTCAATTCAATAAAAAAGACGAATTTTCACCCAAAAAATTGCATTTTCATCAAAAACATACAAAATATAAATTTTCAAGGAAAAGTTAATTTTTCATCAAAATAGTCGAATTTTTAACCCAATAATGCAAATTTCAACTAAAAATATCATGAGAAGGTAGCAAATGCAAAAAAAAGATAAAAGGAATCGAATTGTGTGGCAAATAAATAATTAAAAAGAATATTATATAAAATTAGAAATAAAATTGAAGTTAATTTAAAATTAAAATTGAAAGAAATTAGTTACTATTTATTATTTTTTGGCCAAGAAAGATCAATTTTAAACTAGAGAGTGGAATGTTCAATGAAAAAAAATAGAAATTTTCTGCCAAAAATTTCAATTTTCATCATAAAAGTTGAATTTTTGCGATGAAAAATGAGTTTACAGATGAGTTGTCAACCAAATAATAAAATTTTTAACTGAGCATATCGTCAGGAGGAAGCAACTGCAAAAAAAAATAGAATTACGAAGGAAAGAAATGACTAAGAAGAATATAATATAATTTTCAAATTTTTAAATTTATCCGCTATATCATCAGAGATTGTCCCTTGCCGACAGTAGATCAACCTCCAAACCATGAAGGCAGAAGAATCTACATTATATCGATCAAGTTAAGAATCTTCAATAACAGAAAATGCTTAACGTCTTGATAAGACTAGATGGACAATAACATAAATATAATATTATTTTCCATCTAGTTTTATCAAGACGTTAAGCATTTTCTTTTATTGAAGATTCATAACTTGATCGATATTGTGTACATTCCTCTGCCTTCATGGTTTGGAGGGTTGATCTACTGTCGGTAAGGTACAGTCTCTGATGATATAGCAGATAAATTTAAAAATTTGAAAATAATTACTTGTACCATTCACACCTAGCTAAAAATTAGCGTTATGTTCTTCAGAAGTTGTGTGGTTCGATTCCCAATGGAGTGAAGATGGAGTAGGATCTTTTTTTCAAGAAATAATTTTAATTTTAATATAATATAAAATCAAAAATTAAATTAAAATTCATTTAAATTTTCTTGAAATAAAAATAAAAAATAAACAGAAATTATCTAAAATTTATCATCTTTGACCAAAAAAGCTGAATTTTCGGCTAAAGAGTTGAAAGTTCAACAAAAAAATAATTTTCTACCAAAAGAGATACATTTTTATGATAAAAGTTGAGCTTTTAATCTAAAAAATAGCATTTTTTTAATACCTTTGACTTTTAATTTGAAAAAGATCAAGTTTTAACAAAGAAGGTAATTTTCAACCAAATAGACATGTTTTCCACTAAAAAAGGTTAATTTTCTGCCAAAGGAGATGAATTGTTAACAAAAAATTGAGTTTTCAATCTAAGAACTTGTGATTTTGAGCTAAAAAGTCGAATTTCTTAGAAAAAGTTTAACTTCTTATACCAAAAAGATAAATTTTCGACCAGAAATTTCATTTTGAACCAAAAAAGAGCAAATTATCAACAAAATAGCTGAATGTTCAACAATAAAAAATTAATTTTCAAACAAACAGTTGCAATTTTCAGCAAAAAAGACAAATTTTTAACAAAAATAACAGTTGAATTTTCGACTGAAAATATTACTTTTTAACAGAATATTTGGGTTTTTAATAAAAATAATTAAATTTTCATTGGATACATTTCTATAGACTCCATACATCTAATAATTAATTTTAATTAGATTAAGTCTAAAACGAGATGAATTAAACAGACTAAAATGGCATTTTCTTTTTAAAAAAATACCTTTTCTTTTGAAAATTACTAAGTGACAGCCCTAGAATATTTTAGATTTTTTAAATTAGTAATTATATTTTTTAAATAATCATAAAATATAATTTTTACCCGTAGTGTCTAGTAATCCAACAAATCCAATCATTTCGTGGAATTGAAGGAACATTTGGAAAAGTATAAAGACTAACATGTGAAACTATTTTCTCTTTTTCATTCAACTGCACCAAGGAAAGACAAGCTTCTTCACTACAAATTTCATCAATTTTTTAAATGACTTTTTTTCAATTAAAAAAAAAATTCAACATAATCATAAAATAAACCTACAAAACTTGAGCACAATTGATATTTCCAAATATCTCAGAAGTCTTCATTCGAATTAATTTTCTAATTTCCGGTAAATCAGAATCTTTGGTCCTTCGATGAGAAACTATATCAGGATGCTTTTCCTTCTTTTTGTTAATATACATACTTTCTTCGCCGAGCCACATTGTATTCATCATTTTTAATCACTGTTTAAAAAATAAATTCCAATTTATTTAATCTATTTGACCCAATTCTTTGCGAGAAAATCCAAATGGAATTCATTTGGTATAGTTAAGAGATTACAGAAATAGTTTTATGATATCGTAAAACTTGAAACGCATAAATTCCTGAACTGTCATCGACCTGAGATTCGAATAATTTTGTTTTTCTTCACGTGATCGTTTGCCAACTACGACTACACCCACGCGGAATCTGCTTTTCAATGGGTATCGATGAAGGGAGTCTTCTACGTCATAAGAGATTCAATAAATGTGTTACAAGAGTCTAAAAATGGGGTTTCAAATTCTAAATATGGTTCGGAAATGAAGAAAATTTTTGATAGGAAGTGGTTCACAAATATGAAATCAATCTGATCAAAAAGTTTATCAACTTCAAATGTAAACGCTTATTAAAAAAAAAATTGTTTACCGGGTCACCATTTTCATCCATGGGAAAATTTCCCAGTTTAAAATTTTTTTACTTTATAGGAATAAAAATAATGTGTGGACATTTTTTAATGAAATTAATATACATGCACTATATTTAAATCAATGTGAAATGCTTTAAATTCTTATGATTTCAATTCGGATGTAGCATTTTCAACAAATTCTTAACTTTTTAATAAAATATTGAAACTAGTTGAACTCTCAATCCAAGAAGAGGAATTTTGAATCAACGATCATTCTAAACATAAAACTACCTGATGATAAAAAAAATTCTAAAACAAGAGCAGTTATATTTAACCAAAAAAGACGAATTTTCAACAAAATACTTGAATTTTAAACTAAATACTTATTTTTTCGAGCAAAAAAAAATTATTCAGAAGACAGTTAAATTTAGACAAAACAAAAAGTTGAATTTCCAACCAAGAAACATAAACTTTTATCAAGAAAGGATTCATTTTAGATCCTAAAGGATCGAATTTTTTATCCATGAAGGGGAATTTTCAACCAAACGCTGGAATTTTCGGAAAAAGAATATCAACTTCCAACCAAATAGTGGTGTTTTCGAGTGAAAAAGACGAATTTTTTACAGAACATTTAAATTTACAAAAGCAAACTTAATTTTGAACCAAGCAAGATGAATTATCAACCAAACAGGATTAATTTTGAAAAAATAATAATTTTAAACCAAACAGTTACATTTATAATGAAATACTAGAGCTTTCAACAAAAAGAGACGAATTTTTAACCAAAAAGTAAAATTTTCGAGCCAAAAGAAAAAACGAATTCTTTAGAAGAAAATTACATTTTCAAACAGAAAAATTGAATTTTTAACCAAAAGTTCGAACTTTTGAGCAAAAAAAAAAAGAAATATTTAGTGCACAATTGAATTTTTAACCAAAAAGGATTGACTTTTAGCATCAAAGATGAATTTTCAATCCAAAAGGACGAATTTCCTATTTAAAAAGGCAAATGTTAAGAAAAAGAATTTCCTATCAAAAAAATATGACTTTTTAATCAAATATTTGAATTATTAATTTCTTTGAGAAAATAATAATTTTCTACCAAAAAGTTACACTCATAATAAAATAGTAGAAGTTTCAACAAAAAGAGACGAATTTCCAAAAAAATAGTCGAATTTTTAAACAAAAACTCAAATTTTCAAGCAAAAAAAACGAATTCTTTAGAAGAAAATTGGATTTTTCACCAAAAAAGGATTAATTTTTACCACGAAAGATGAGTTTTTGATTTTGAAAGACAAATGTTTCAAAATAAATTGTAATCACACAGTTACATTTATAACTAAATACTAGAACTTTCAAAACAGAAATACTATGTAAAAAAATTGTAACTACATAAATATTTTTTTAACCAAATAGTCGAATTTTCGAGAAAAAAAAGAATTTTTTAAAGACAATAGAATTTCTAACCAAGAAAGGTTAAATTTTAAACAGAAAGGATTTACTTTCTACCATAAAAGACGAATCATCAAAGCAAAAGGACGAATTTGCCATGCACAAAGACGAGTATTTAAAGAAATCTAGAATCCTCGAACAAAAAAGATAACTTATTAACCAAATAACTGAATTTTTAATCAAACAATCGAATTTCTATAGAAAAAAATTAAAGTTTAACCACAAACTTTTTTATTTTCAAGCAAATAGTTGAATTTTTAAACTAAAAAGACAACATTTTAGAAGAAAATTAAATTATCAACATATAAATGTGAATTTTCAACAACAAAATTTAATTTTCAAAGAAATAGTAGAATTTTCAACAAAAAGTGTTAAATTTTCAATAAAAAAGTTTAATTTGAACCCAATATTTTAATTTTCAAACAAGAAAACTGTATTTTTATCCAAAAGGAATTAATTTTCAATCCTAAAAAATCGACCTTTGTATCCATAAATGAATATGTTCAACAAAACACTGCAATTTTTGAACAAAAAAGATCAATTTTTAGCCAAATAGAGGAATTTTCTATTGAAAAAGACGAATTTTGTATAAGACAGTTAAATTTTCAAAAGTTTAGTTCATTTTGAACCAAGCAAAATAAATTCTCAACCAAACAGGATTAATTTTGAAAAAAATAATAATTGCCATCCAAACAGTTACATTTATAATAACGAATATTCTATTCAAAAAGACAAATGTTTCAAAAAAAAATTTTCCAAATAAACAATTTAAGGTATAACTATATAGTAGAACTTTTAACAAAAAAAGACTGCATACAATTTTTTTCAACCAAATAATCGAATTTTCAAGCCAAAAAAACTAATACTTTAAAGAAAATTGCATTTTTGACCATAAAACCGAAAATAGTTTATTTTCTACCATAAAAGATGAATTTTTATCCCAAAAGGACGAATTTTTCATCGACAAAGACGCATGCTGAAAAAAAATTGAATTTTCGACCAAAAAAGATGACTTTTTAAGAACATAATTGAATTTCTTACCAAATATTAACATTTTTAACATAGTATGAAGAATTTTTAATCAAATGATCAAATTTTTATACAAAAAAAAAAATAAGATGAAAGTTCAACTACAAACATTTTCGTTTTCATTTTCAACAAATAGTTGAATTTTTAAACAAATGAGACAACATTTTTGAAGAAAATTGAATCATCAGCCTGAAAAGGTGGAATTTTCAACAAAAATATAACTTTTAATCAAATAGTTGAAATTAAAACCAAATACTCGAATTTTGATCAAATAGTGTCTAATTTTCAATCAAATAGTTTAATTTTTAAACTAATATTTACATTTTCAAGCAAAAAATACGAATGTCCTAGTAGTCAGGTGAATTTTCGACAATAAAGTTCATTGTCATCGAGCAAAAATGAATTTTCAACCAAATAGTTTACTTTTAATCGAACCACACGGATTTTCAACAAGCAATTAAATTTTGTACTAAATGGCTGATTTTTCAAGTCAAAGAGACGAATTTATAACAAAAAAAGTACATTTTCAATCAAAAAGGATGATCTTTCAAACATAAAAAGAATTTTTCTACTTAAACAGATGACTTTTTAACAAAAAAGTTGAATTTTTAACTAACAAGAATGAAATTTCAACCACAAAAGTTAGATTTGCTTAATGGGTTCTAATAATTAATTTCAAATTCAATCGAAAAAACGAGAAAAATGGGAAGTTTCTTGAAAATAGCGAATAAAATAAAATGTTTTTAAAATGTGGAAAAAGGGGAATAAGGAAAATATTGTGCAGTCTGCAACTGAAACTTTTTATATTGGCTTTTCATACACAATAAATAATCTCACAGATATTCTTTACCATCAAGGATTCTTGCTTGGGTACTATTGTTGAAATGAAAACTAATGATTATTTAATCAATTTTCAGGTTTTTACTTAGGTTTGTCAGTATTTTGTGGTTTTTGATCTATTAGTCGTTTTTAATATGTGAAACATTTTATTTATTGCTTTGACTTAATTATACAATGAAATCTTTGAAATTTAAAAACTGTCTAATAGATCAAAAACGTCAAAATGTCGACAAGCCATAAATTAACCTACGCTAGACAAAAGCCTCAACATCAAACTAAAATTAAAATTTTTTATTTTAAGGAAATTACCGGCCGAAGTAAAATTGCTCTGTTTTCCCGGTCTAGTAGCCACTTTGGTTAAATCTTATAGATAGGACATTGGTTGTTTTGAATTAAATGTTTTGAACTTGAAATCTTAAAATTATGAGCTCGTCTAATTTCGAGACTTATTATCTGGAACTTTTATTTAAGTGGTTTTATTTTTTATTTGGAATAATATCCGAAATGGAGTAGGTTCAATAACGTCGAATGCCATTAACTTAAATACCTGAACATTTGAACCGTTAGAGAAATTGAAATATAGCTTTGAAATAAAGGATTCTAAAAACAAATTCAGAACAAATTCATCAGAAACAAGAACAAGTTCGAAAAAAACCAGTTCAACAAAACAAAAGTTGAACAAAACAAAAGTTCAAGAATTTCAACAAGAAAATAAACAAGTGCAACAAACTTAAATGCTCTTCAATCAAAAATCTACACATTTCAACTGTAGGCGATATTGAAAGACTGCTTGTAAATAAAGAATTCCGAATAAAAAACTTAGAACAAGTTCATCAAAAACAAGAACAAGTTTAGTAAGTTCAACAAGGTAACAAGTTAAACACAAATTGAATGCTTATATATTATATTGAAAAACCTACACATTTGAGCCGTTCGAGATATTAAAAAATATCTTTGAAACAAAGGATTATAAATACAAAAATTCAGAAAAAATTTATTAAAAACAAGAATAAGTTCAACAAACGTTAATGCTATTACATGATACACTTACATACTTCAATAGTCAGTAATATTGAAAAATAGCTTTAAAATAAAAGATTCTGAAATAAAAAATTCATAAAAAGTTCAACAAGATCAATAGAAAGTTAAACAAGGATAAGGCAAGTTCAACAAAAACAAGAACAAATTCAATAGAACAACAAATTCCAGAAGATAAACAAGAACAGGAACAAGTTCAACAAAGTTGAATGGTATTCGATTAAAAACCTATTCTGAATAAAAAATTTAGAACAAGTTCATCAAAGACAAGAAAAATTAAAAAAAAAACCATATTTATGAAGTTCAACAAGGCAAAAAGTTCAACAAGTCCAAGAAATTCAAAACACTTAAATGCTATTATATTAAACACCTGCAAACTTGAACCGTTAGAAATATTGAAAGGTAAGATTGAAATAAAGGATTCTGAATGAAAAAAAATTAGAAAATGTCAACAAGAACAAGTTCAACAAATTCAACACGATACTAAGAACAGAAATAAGTTCAACAAACATGAATGCTATTCAATTAAAACCCAATCGATTGAAAACGTTAGAGATATTAAAATATTTCGAGTAAATAAAGGTTTCTGAAAAAAAATTTCAAACAAATTCATCAAGGACAAGTAAAATTTAAACAAGAACAATCACAACATTTCACATCACAAGTTTCATCAAGTTCAAAAAGTTCAACAAACGTCAATGCTCTTACATTAAACACCTAAACACTTGAACTGTCAGAAATATTGAAAAATAGCTTTGAACTTAAGGATTTTTGAATCACAGAAATTTTAACAAGAACGAGTTCAACAAATTCAACAAGACAACCAGGACAAAAATAAAGCTCAACAACCTTGAATGCTATAAAATTAAAAAGCTACACATTTGAACCGTTGGAGATATTGAAAGATAGCTTTAAAATAAAGGATTCTGAATTCAAAATTCAGAACAATTGTAGCACAAACAAGTTCAACAAATTCAATAAGACAACAAGAACAAGAACAAGTTTAACAAACTTGAATGCTCGTCTATTAAAAACCTACACATTTGAACCGTTAGGGATATTAAAAGACTGCTTATTATTTAAGAATTTAGAACAAATTCATAAAAAAGAAAAGCAATTCGAACAAAAACAAGAACAAGTTCAACAATCTGAATGCTTTTAAATCAAACACCTACACACTTAAAACGTTATAGATATTGAAAGATAGCTTTGAAATAAAGGATTCTGAATAAAAAATTCAGAAAAATTTGAGCAAGAACAAGTTCAATAATTCAAGAAGACGAAAAGAACATAAATAAGTTCAATAAACTTGAATGCTGTTAAATTAAAAACCTACACACTTCAACCGTTAGATATATTGAAAGATAGCTTGGAAATTAAGGATTCTGAATAAAAATGTTTTCTGAAGGGTCATAATATATTACCGCACTTAGAAAAATGTTTTATTCAAAAAAGAGAAAGAAAATGAATTCCTAATCGCATAAATAGCAGCTTGTCTCAGTGGGAAAATGTTGAAAATTGTGCAAGTGCAATTTTCTACAATTTGAAATCTGAATTGATCACTCAATCCTCCTGAAGGCAATTTTGAGATTATATTTTTCTTGACACTCTGGGTGTAACATAATAACATAGTAAAGAGACTGCGAGTATATCTATAGCTATGTCGAGAACTTTGATGGGAATCACTAGAATGCAAACCCATGCAACCAGAAACCATAAAAATTAAATTTGAATTTAAATTTACATATTGTTACAGAGACTTGAACTTATTTAAAAGTTTAGAGGAAATTCCAAAACTTGAAAATTCTTGCTGGACAGAATTTTATTAATTCCCAAAATGTTTGGACGATTTGTAAGATTTAAATAAAAATTTGGAAAATTCAGATAGTACTTAAAAATAAAATACTCTTAATATTTAAAAAAGTTAGAAAAATATCTGATTGCATTAAATTTTACAAAAGTTACTCTATAAAATATGGATAAACTTATAACTTTGAAAAAATATATATTCTACAACAAAATTTGAAAACATTAAACACTTTACTCTTTAATTTTATTGTTATATATAAAAATGAATTCTTTTTTTATATAAATTTCTAATTTCACGATTTTAATACTCGAAATTCTCTCAAAAAACGGGAAAATAGGGTTTATTTTTACAAAAATAGGAGAATAAATTGTTCTAAATGAAACTAATGTAAACGCTCATGATCTCATGTCGAAATATATTGCATTTAAAAAAAAAATTATTTCCCACAAAAAAAAAATTAATTTTCTACTAAAAAAGATAGATTTTTACGAAAGAGTTGAGTTTGAAGTTAAAAAGACTAATGCTTCAGAAAAAATTAGATTTTCAACTACAAAAATTTTAATTTTCAGCTAAATAGTTCAATTTTCAATAAAAATAAAATTTAATTTTGGAACAAACATTTGTATTTATAACCAAATGGTTAAATTTCCAAGCAAACGAGATGGATTTTTAAACGAATATTTGAATTTTTAACCAAACGTTCTACAACAAAAAAATAAAGTTCAACAAAATACATGAAGTTTCAACTTGAAAAGATATATTTTCAATCATAAATATACTAGTTATGTTTACAACCAAACACATAAATTTTCAACTAAAATGATGAATCTTCAACGAAAAATATGAATTTTTAACCAAGAAGATTTTTCAAAAGATCAAATTTTCATTAAAAGACATGAATCTTCAACTGGAAAATATCAAATTACAGTCGAAGAATTAAACAGTTAAATTTTCAATTAAAAAAAAATGTTAACGAAAAAAAAACCAAAAAATAGTTGAATTTTCTACCAAAGAGATGAATCCTTAACTAATTAAATTCATTTTTAAAGAGGCAGTTGAAATTTGAACCAGCAATTGAATTCATAATGAAGATAAAAAATGTTCTTCCAAAAAGGAGAAAATTAACTAATTCTTTACAATTCTTCTTTCTGTGTTGGAAAGTGAACTGAAATTTTCTTCGATAAAATTTTAACTATTTTTCTAATGTTTTTTCTTAATTCATCTGTTTTAGAACAAATTTCCTCTTTCTTGAATAAAAATGCTACTTTTCGTTTGAAAATACCACCTCATTTTTTAAAGTTTGTCCTTTTGATTTTAAAAATCACCTGCTTAAAGAGAAATTACATCTTTTTTCGATGAAAATGCAACTGTTTGCTTGAAAATTAAACTATTTTGTTAAAAAGTCTTACTTTTTTTATTGAAAATTCCACTATTTTCTTGAAAATCTAACTATTTCGTAGGGAACTTACTTTTTGTTTAAAATTTATTTTCTTGTATTCAAAAATGAACTGAAATATTTTTTAGACGAAAAATCATTTTAAAAAAACTTGTCGTTTTTATTCTATTT
>NC_046662.1:17893531-17905518 GCF_010883055.1 Belonocnema kinseyi | reverse complement strand
ATTAATCATTTTTGGTCTAAATAAAAAGTCTTTTTGGATTGAAATTTTTTTTCGTAGAAACGTATTTCTTATTGAAAAAAATTCATATTTTGATCTTGAGATGTCAACTGGAATCTGTTTTGAGTGCAAATTCAACTATTTTTTCGAAATTAAAAAAAAATCGAAATGCATGTGTTTTAAGAGAGGTTGAATTATTTTTAGATAAAAATGCAACTGTTTAGCAGAAAATTCAACAATTTTGTTAAAAAGTTATCCTTTTTGGTTCAAAATTCTTCTTTTCTTGAGTAGTCAACTATGTTGTTTGAAAGATTTGGTTGAATCACTTTATTACGAAATAATTTTTTTGATTGATTCGCAGGTGTACATTTATAGTTAAAAATTCATCTATTTGGTTAAGAGTTGATCTGTTTTGTTGAAAATTAATCTTTTTTAATTAAAAGTTGAACTACAGTGGTAAAATTTAAACTGTATCGTTAAAAAATGATTTTTTTGATTGAAGGCTTGTGTCTTTGGTTGGAGAATTATAACTGTTTAGTCGAAAAACCTTCTTTTTAAATTAATTTTTTAACTGAAAATGTAACTTTACCTCTTTTTAAATATTTATTTCCTTTGTTGAAAATTCTCCTTTTTGGTAAAAAATCATTTAATTAATTTAAAAATTCATTTTTGTTGGGGTTATTGATATACTGGTATTTCAATATTAAGGATGAAGGAAAACGAAAAATTCGCCAAGAAAAAATCAGGGAATTTTGAAAATGAAGTACTCTGATACCCTGCATAATTCCTCTGAATTTTAAATGACACAATGTCCAAAATTTGAATCTTAAAATATTCCATTTTTAGTGCTTCGACATTGTTATCTTTTTTTTAATTTTAATCTAAAATCATGATAGTTTAGCGATTAAGCAAGTCAAATTAAAATTATTTAATTTTTAGCGCTGCCACTTCGAAATGGTAAAATTCAACTCCGTTTTCTAATTAAATTGTCCAAAATCGTTCGCATATATATATTTTTTAAATTTTAGATGCTTGCAATTCGAAATTATTAATTATTCATTATTATTTCATAAATGTTTAAAACCTTATATTACGAGATTGGTTTAAAAATAGATTTTTAAGTTTAAATATTTTGCTGTTAGCAAATAGAAAATCAGATACAGGCTCAATCAGTTTTTTAAAAAAAGGTTTGCTGATATTTATCGAGACACAAAAATTTGGAAAATAGTGGCCGCCCTTAAAGTAACCTGCCTGTGACCCAGATACCTATCGATATTTGTGCTAGTTAAAAAGTGTCCACCTTTCATTGAAAATTACTTTTTTTTAAATAAAGATTATATACGTTCACAGTAATTTCTTCTTGGAACTAAAATTTTTGTAAAATTTCTATACTTGATTGTACACCATTGTCTTGAGCACCATAAAGTAGAAAGATCATAAGCTAGATAAGTGTATTTGCACTTGGGTGACATATGAAAGTACTGAACATCAAGATATAACTTGTGTCCTTGTGTCGTGAAAGTGCAAACATACTTGTTCATAAGTGTACCTAAATAATTTTAGAAAAGTTCACGAACCATAAAATACAATCACTTCGATTTTTAAATTACTGAAAAGACGTAAATTTATAAAACAATATTAAACATTTTATAAGCAATTTTATAATCTTTAAATTTAAATCAGTGAAATTTAACTGATTGTCAGTTAAATTCTAATCATTTCTGTAGGTAGAATAGAGTGACTGACGATTAGTTAAAAGGCACTTTCAATTAATAATTATTCCTATGAGCACGCGCACTATCTGAATTTATAACTATAGATTTCTTAAAACTTTTTTATGTAAATGAACCTACACAAACTAATTTAATGCAAACAAATTATTAATTTATATTCTTTGTAAAAAATAAAACTTTATAATTATATGAATGATGATGACGATAATAATAATAATAATAATAATAATAATAATAATAATAATAATAATAATAATAATAATAATATGAGTCAGTAACAACAAATATGAGAAAAGAACTGAAACGAAACAGGGTGTAGTCCAATTTCAAAAAATGTGCAGTGGAAAATTAACTTTATTTTCAGATCAAAACTTTCAGTTTTTTTTAGCAAATATTTTCAAAGCAAAGAATTACCATTAATGTTTATTTAAATTATTATGAATGAAATGAATTAACCGAAGCCAATAATAAAATTAGTTATTTTTTATTGAAAAATCTAATGCTTTATTCTTAGTTGAGAATTCATCTGTTCTGGTTAAAAAATTTATTATCAGGTTAAAAGTTCAAAAATGTTGTCAAAGTTACCTTTTTGGTTGAAAATTTGCCTTTTTGGGATTAAAATTAAACTATCTGGTTGAAAATGAACTTTTTTTTATTCACAATTCATATTTTCATTTTGATCACTTAACTGCTTGGTAGAAATTTTTTTTCGACTTAAAAATTCAACAATATTGTTGAAATTTGTTTTCTTTTTTGACTGAAAAATCTTTCTTGTTCAAAAACTCGCCTTATTTGTTAAAAATTAATCTGTTTTGATTGATGACTTAACAAATTCGTTCAAAATTCGTGTTTTGTCTTTTTAAAAATTGATTTATTAACTTAAAATTTAAATATTCTATTTTTGGATCTAGCTATTTTGTTGAAAATTCTTTCTTTTTTTTTGTTGTTGTGAAAATTCATTTTGAATTTCAGATTTACCTGTTCAATCTTTAGTTTTTCACTTTTTTAGTTGAAAATTCTTGTATTATAAAAAACATTGATGTTTTTGGCTGAAAAATTTAACGATTTTGTACAAAAAGTCATCCTTTTTGTTTTGAAGTTCAACTATTTTGTTGAAAATACTTTTTATTTCATTTCTCTTTTTTTTTTAAGTTCATACTTTTAGTCGAGAATAATTTAGGTTTTTGATTTAAAAATTAAATATTTTGTTAAAAATTATTTCTATTCATAACGATTAACATTTTCAACTAAAAAATTAATCATTGAATTTTTCGTTGAAAATTCATCGTTTTTAGTTTATAATTTCACTATTTGGTTCAAAATTCATCATTTTGAGTTAAAAATTCATCGTTTTCGATGAAAAATAAACTATTCTGTTGAAAATACATTTTTTTGTTGAAATTTATTATCTTAGTTGAAAATTTATTATTTTAGATGAGAATTCAGGTTTTTTGTTAAAAAAATTAACTATTTTATTGAAAATTATTTCTTTTTATAGAAATTAATTTCTTTAACTAAAAATTTAACCATTACATTTTTGATTGAAAATTCACCTTCTTTGTTTGAAAATAACATTGTTAACTAAAAATTTAATCATTAAATTATAGGTTGAAAATTCATCACGTTTTATTTACATTTCCAATATTTTGTTCAGAATTTATTCTTTTTAATTAAAACTTTTTTATTAATTTTTTATTTTATTTTTATTTTATAGGATTATTCAAAATAATCGAAAAAATTCGAGTCTTTTAAAAAGATATTTAAGACTTTAAGAAGTTTTGGAGAAATCAAGAAGTATTTGATAAATTTTCGGAAATGTTTCCAAGTTTTTAAGTACTTATAATCTATTTAAAACGTTCTAAATTCATAAAAACATTTTCGACTCACTAGAATTCATCTTAAAATTTTTAAAAATCATTTAAAATATAAAAAAATTGCCTTATGATCTTCATAATTTTCCCAGGAATGATAAAAGAATTTGTTTATTCTCTTGAAACCTTTCGAAATTCTTCTAAACTTTCCGAAGTTTTTTTTTAATCTTTAAAGATCTAAATTTCTAAAAATATTTTAAAGTTTAAATGTCTTTCAGAATTTCTTCAATTCTTGTAAGTATTTCTTGAATTTACTCAATTTATTTATTCTTTTTTTAATCTTACTAACTAGAAATATTTTGTTTCAAAATCTTCTACACTCTTTTTCTAAATTCTAGGAAAACGTTTAACATTTTTTAAGACACTTTTTTATTTTCTTTTGGGTAAATTCTTTTTTTAACTTTTCAGACTTTCTAAAACAAAATCTTTTTGATTCTTCATTGACAATTTTAGAAATGTTTTGAAATGTTTTGAAATCTCAAAAGATGATCTCTGCCAAAGTTGATGGGAAACATGTCGAAAGATTCGGAGATGGGAAATGCTCTGAAAACTGGAATACATGAACTCCCATTGTCTGATTTCGAAATAATGAATACATTTTTTATTCTCAGGAAAATATGGAATTTACGAGACCTAAAGAAAAATACAATGGACTGCGGCCCAATACAAGTCGCTAATTATAAGGAAAAAAATAGTTTCCTTGTTATTGTCGTCAGATTAATTATAATACAATTTAGGGCCCATCCATAAATTAAATTATAAACTTGCGGGAGAGGGATGAAAATGTCACACCAAGAACTATGTTTTTCGGTTTACGGTCACCATAACTTTAGGTTCTCAGAACTGTTTTGTCTCTCTCATATTTCTTTCTCTATTTGGTCACGCCTGAATGAACACCACACATTCTCCCGAAACTCCTCTCACACATAACTCGGTGAGGCGTCAATTCTGGGAAACACTAAATTCAAAATCACTAAATCCAGATTCGTGAGTATTCCATTATTAAAAAATTAATTTTCTTGGTAGAAAAATGATCCTCTTTTTATTAAAAAGACAAGTGTTTGATTAAAATTAATCGGGTTTAGTTCAGGGCTCAAGTGTTTGGTTGAAAATTTTACTTTTTTGGTTACATTTAACTGTTTTGTATTTAAAATTAAAATATTTTTGTAGAACTACTGTCAATCAGATGATTAATGAGAATTTTACTTTATTACTTGAAAATGTATCTACCTGGTAAAAATTTGAAATAAAAAATTCATTTTTTTCAGTTAAAGATTCAGAATTTAAGGTGAAAAGCTCACGTTTTCGAGTTAAAAATTTAACTGTTTTGCAAAAAAAATGTCATCGTTTTGGCTTCAAAATTAAACAAGAAGGTTGAAAATTAACTTTTTTTTCGTTGATAATTCAAATATTTGGTTAAAAGTGATACTATTTTTATAAACATTTAACTATATGGAGGTTAATTTAGTTATTTTGTAAAAAATTGAATTTTTGTTAAAAAAATAAAATATTTCGAGTTCAAAATTTAAAAATTTGGCTAAGAACTAAATTTTGGGCTGAAAAAAAATACTTTTGGGTTCAAAATTTAACTGTCTCGTAAACAATTGGCCTTTTTCTCGCCTCGTTGAAATTTGAAATACTCGTACTTTGTTAAAAAGTCATTTTATTTTGGTTGAATATTAAGCATTTAAGTTGAAAATTCATATTTTCAGGTTGAAAATTGAACGGTTGTTTTTTGATTTCATGTATTTCGCTTAATAATTCATATTTTTTGGTAAAAATTCAAATATTTGGTCAACAATGAAGCTATTTTTACAAAAATTTAACTGTTTGTAAGTAAATTGAACTATTTTGTAAAAAAATTAATTTCTTTGCTGAAAATTATATTTTCGGGTTAAAAAAGGAACTGTTTTTTTGAATAATTCGTCTTTTTCTTTTCCAAATTCAAAAAATTAACGGAATATTAAAGTATTTTTTTGAAATCTCATTCTTTTTGGTAGAAAATTAATCTTCTCTGTGGAAAAACTCATCTTTTTGGTTGCAAATTTAACTGTTTCGTTGGAAATTATTTTTTTTATAATTTTGAAATGCAACTACTTATACTTGAACTATTTTGTTTAATTTTTTTTAAGATTTACCTCTTTGGTTAAAAATTTGTTGTTGTTATTGTTGTTGTTGTGAATTAATTTTTTGTCTGAAAACTTAACTAATCTACTTTTGGTTGGGAATTTATACTTTATAAGCTTAAAATTCAACTGTTTAATAGAGAATTCATCTATTTTGATATAAATTCATATTTTAGGTTAGAAAATTACTCTTGATTGTTAAAAATTCGTCATTTTAGTTTAGATTTAAGCTATTTTGTTAAACATTAATTTTATAATTAAAATAAATTAATTAAATACTCTAATATATTGAAATAGTGAACTTAATTTATTTATTAGTTAAGACACTATACATACTCATAAGTTGAAATTCAAATTGATTGTTTTTCTTTTATTGATGCTCTTAATTACCAATTATCCACTGTAAGGAGGTTTCCCCTATACTTTTTTTTGAAAATTTAACTTTAAAAAAAATTCGTGTTTTTGTTTCGAAAATTACACTATATGATTCAGAGTTACACTACTTTGTTGAACGTTTGTCTTTTTAGTAAAAAAAAAAATCTTAAGTTAAAAATTGATCTCTTTGGTGAAAAGTCTTAAAATCTTGAAAATTTAAAGTGTTTCATATTAAATGCAATATGTTATTTAGAATAATTTAATTTAAAAGATTGTATTTAGAATCTATTTTCCAGTTTATTTTCTTGTTACAACTAGAATAATGAAATGTTATTAAAATTAATTAATTTTTATGAGCCTGTAGGAGAATATAGAAATATAGTCCACTTGTCGTTAAATTATCGTCGAATCGTCGATTATTGCAACAAAGGACATTGTCAATAAGAATTAAGTACCTTCACGACGCAATTCTGCCACGAGTCATTCAAGTGTTAATTGCGCAATCCAACATGTAATTGACTGGCTTAGTCGTGAGACGCATCGGCTGTGGAAAGTCGTCATGAATATACTCTTTTGAAACACGATCCCATGAGATATTCACATGTTTCGAAACAATTTGGAAATTTTATTCTACTTTGCAACATTATACTAAAGACGAAATTTTTTTAATTTTGTTAAATTATCATAATAAAAAAAATGAATTATCAACAAAAAACATCATTTTCAACCAGGAAAGATCAATTTTTAACTAAATAGTTAAGTATAAACAAAATTATTTTCAACTGAACAGTTGAATTTTTATCCCGAATTGAATTTTCTAGAAGAAAATTGAATTTTTAAGAAAAAAAGTTAATTGTTACTGAAGAATGATAAATTTTCAATCCAATAGAATGAATTTTTTAGAAACAGTTTGAATAATAAACCTAAAAAGATAAATTTTCAACATAAGATAATTTACAACCAAGAAAGATTAATTTTCAACTAAATATTAAAAACTTTTCAAAAATGTTTAACAAAAAGTTGAAGTTTTAATCCCATAGTTGATTTTTCGAGCAAAAAAAAGCCTTTTTCAGAAAAAAGTTGAATTATTAAACTGAAAAGGTTAGTTTTCAACTATTAATATAATTTTCAACCAAGAAAGATTAATTTTCAACTAAATAGTTTAAAGATGCAAAAAAATATTCGTCAACCAAACAGTTGAATTTTCAAGCAAAAAACCAACTTTTTAAAAATCAGTGGAATTATAAGCCTGATAAGATGAATTTTTAACACAAAATATAATTATTAACCAAGAAAGATGAATTTCTAACTGAATATTTCAGTTAAAAAAAAATAATTTCACCAAACAGATGTATTTCGAACTAAATAGTTCAGTTTAAAAAAAATTAATTCTCAAACAAACAGTTGCATTTTTAATCCAGTAATTAAATTTTCAAACAAAAAAGATGATTTTTTTAGAAAACAGTTAAATTTCCAACAAAAAAGTTAATTATTACCTAAAGAAGATAATTTTTCAATCAAAAAGGATGACTTTTCTGTTAAAAAAAATTTTTTTTTTATCCACAAGGGCAAATTTGTTGAAAAGCAAGTTAAATTATAGACATAAAAAAAGAGTTTTTAACAAAACACATAGAAGACGTATACATTTCAACTAAAAGGTTAAGTATAAAAAAATTCATTTTCAACCAAACATTTTCATTTTTAACCCAATAGTTGAACTTTCGAGCATCTAAGAAGAATTTGTTAGAAAACAGTGGAATTATCAACCTAAAAAGGTAAATTAAAATCAAAAATAGAATTTTCAACCAAGAAAGATGAATTTTCAACTAAATAGTTAAATTTAAAAACTATTAATTGTCAACCAAACATTTGCTTAACCCAGTAATTGAATTTTCGAGTGAAAAAGACGAATTTTTTAGAAGACAGTTGAATTATCAATCTGAATAGCAGAATTAAAAAAAAAAAATTTAACCGAGGAAGATCAATTTTGAACTAAATAGTTAAGGTTTGGAAAAAATGAATGTTAAATTATTGAGTTGTATTTTAATCCAGTAATTGAATATTCGAGCAAAAAAGACGAATTTTTTACAAGCAGGTTCTATTATCAACCTAAACGTAAGAAAAAAAAATAAAAAAACTTGAATTTTCAACCCAATAGTTGAATTTTCGAACACAAATACGATTAGTGAATTTTCAACAAAGAATATAATTTTCAACCAAGAAAAATGACTTTTCAACTGTATGGTGAAGGTAAAAAAAATAATTTCACCAAACAGATGCATTTTGAACCCAATAATGGAATTTTCGAGCAAAAAGATGAATTTTTTAGAAGACAGTTGAATTATCAAACTGAATAGCTGATTTAAAAAAAAATCAATTAAGAAAGATCAATTTTGAACTAAATAGTTGAGGTTTTTAAAAAAATTAAATTTTAAGCAATCAGTTGTATTTCAATCCAGTAATTGAATATTCGACCAAAAAATAAAAAAATTTTAGAAGCAGGTTGACTTATCAACCTGAACCTTAAAAAAATGCAAGAAAATTTGAATTATCAACCTGAAAAGGTGAATTTTCAAGAAAAAATATAATTTTCAACCAAGAAAGATGAATTTTCTACTAAATAGGGAAGTTAAAAAAAATTAAATTTCAACCAAACAGTTGCATTTTTATCCCCAAAGTTGAACTTTCAAGCAAACAAAAAACCAATTTTTTGGACGTAGTTGAATTATGCAAAAATGTAATTTTGACCTGAGAGAAAGAAATCTTGAACCAAAAAGGATAACTTTTCTAACAAAAAAGATGAATTTTCAATCCAAAAAGACGACTTATGTAAACAAGAAAACAAATTTTTTAGAAATAGGTGAATTATCATACTGTAAGGGTAGATTTTTAATAATAAATAAAATTTGAAACCAAGAAAGATAAATTTTTAACTAAATAATTGAATATTGAAAAAATTAACTTTCAACTAAACAGATGAATTTGTAACCCAGTATTTACATTTTCGAGCAAAAAAGACAAATTTTTTTGGAAGAAAGTTAAATTCCAAAAAAAGTTAATATTCACCAAACAAAGATAAATTTTCAACTAAGAAGGTTAACATTTCTGCCATTAAAGATGAATTTTGAATCCAAAGGGGCGAATTTTCTATAAACATGTTCCACAAAAAATATAATTTTCAAAAAGGAAGATCAATTTTTAACTAAATAGTTTAATGTTGCATTTATAACAATTAAGTAGCATTTTCAAAAGAAAATGAAAATTTTAAACTAATATTTAAATTATTAAACAAAAAGACGAACTTCCAGAAGGAAGTTGAATTATCAAACTGAAAAGGTGAATTTTCAACAACAACAAAATGATTTTCAGCCAAGAACAATGAATTTCCCTCCAAGAACTTCTTAATTGGAAGAGGCAATTTTTTCTTATTATTATTTTTATAGAGTTGAAGGGAAAATTTGTATTTTCAATTTTTGTTTTATTGAAAGAAAATAATTTAAAAGGGAGAACAGTTTTTCTGAATCTGAAGAGGGACTTTTTTGTTTTTAATATTTTTAAATACATGAAAAGTAGAAGATTTTTGTTTAAAATTGTTCATAAATAAAAAAAAAGATTTTTTCAACTTTTAAGGCTCTTATCAAGTAGGAGGTAAATAAATGTTGGGTTTCAAGGTTCTCTTCTAAATTGTAAGAGGCACTTCTTTTGTGTTTAAAATTGTTATTAATGTGATTTGGAAGGGCGGATTAGTTAAAACTTAGAGCATTAAAAATGAAAACATTTGCAATGAAGAGATTTTTAATTTTTATTTTAATGACCCCGAAAAATTGTTGCGTACTGGGAAAAATCCGTGAAATTTCAAAAAAAAAATCCTTGGATTAATACACCGACCTTGTAATAATTGTTTGTATTTCTAATGAAAAATTTGTAATCTTTTAAATAATAGCTAAAACTTCTTTAAGTATTTTTTTTTCTTAATTTTCTAACTGTGCAGAAAAAATTGTTACATTCATGAAATGTAACGGATTGTTTAGAAAACCGTGGGAAAATGGGAATCCCGTAATCTTAACAAGGCGATCGACTTTAATACTCGAAAAAAGGGTAACAACGAAACTTCTTGAGCGATTTGAACTGGGAGACAAAGTAATTGCTGCACCTTCTCTTCCCCCCCCCCCCCCCTTCTAGCCACTTACACGTAATTTAATTTCCGTCACGTAATTCACTGGCTAATTATCCCTTGACTTAAGACCTTCATACAAGATTTAATTTTGAAGTGCCCATTTTTCACGAGTCTTATAGACCATTTTATACTTTTATAAACGTGCTTAAAAAGAAAAAATTGAACTGTTCTCACGACTTTAGAAGCTGTGTGCAGTGACCTTTTACTCAGACTAAGAGACATGATTTAATGAGTAATTAAAACTTTTTAAATTGTAAATTAATTTATGAAAATTGATTTTTGACAGGTTTTTATATTTATCCAATCGAGTTTATTACCTGTTGGTAGATTTGTTTTATTTGCAACATTTAAAAAAATATTTCATTACAGAGATAAAAGCGGTTTAGTCGTTTAATTTTAGGTAAAAAAGAGGATTTTTTCCGAACATGGGGCAGAGCATAAATAACTTAGTTTTTTTTCTGAAATTCAAAAATAAAATAGTTGATATTTTAGCCAAGAAAATATTTTTATTTTTAATAAAAAAAACAGTTGCATTGAACCAGAAAGAACGAATTTTAAACAAAATAGTTGAATCATAAACCAACACAAATCGATTTTTTATTTTTAAATATGAAATTTTTAGCAAGAGATGAATTTTCAAATAAAAAATGACGAATTTTCAACGAAAGATGAAATTTTAACCAAGAAAGATTTTTCAGTCTATAAATAAACAAAAAAATTTCATAAAAAATGTTGAATTTTCAATCCAAAAAGATGAACTTTATAAAAAATATTTACATATTCCACCAGGAAGACTAATGCTCTACTCATATAGGCGGATTTACGAAAAACAATTTCCAATTAAGAAGGAATTTTCTACAAAATGGTTGAATTTCCAACCTGAAAATATCAATATTAAAAAAAAAGTTAGTTTTCAACCAAACAGTCGAATTTTGAATGATATAGCTAAATTTTTAATAAAAAAAAAACATCTTTAACCTAAAAAGAGGATTTTGCGACAATAAATGTAATAATAGTTGATATTTCAACCAAAAAAAATTGTAATTTAAAATAAAAAACAGTTGACTTTTTAACCAATAGCGATGAATTTTCAATAAAAAAAATTGAATCCTTTAATATAATACACTCGAATAATATATGAATTTTCTACTAAACATAATCAATTTTCAACTAAAAAGAAAACAAGAAAGATTAATAATTTTTAATAAAATACATAAATTTTCATCAACATAGTTATATTTTTAACGAAAAGGATTCATTCTTTAATAAAACGAATTTTTAACCAAATACATGAATCTTCAACTAAAAATGATAAATTGTCAACCAAAAGAATTATTTTTCTGTCAAAAAGACGAATTTTTGTAAAATATATCAATTTTCTGCTAAAAGTAATAAATTTACAACAAAAAACGAAACAAAAAGATAAATTTAAAAAAAAAGACATTAATTTTCGACTAAAAATTATAAATTTATAAACAAAAAGGATTAGTTTGTTTCTGCAAATGATCAATTCTTTCAATATATATCAATTTTTTGCTAAAAGTAATAAATTCACAGCCAAAAACGAAAGAAAAAAGATTAATTTTTAACAAAATACATCAATTTTCTAATCTGAAAAATTGCACCCGCTTCCAGCGAAATCGCGGTAAAATTTCAGCCATAACCACGTCTCAAAACCGTGAGATAGGTGGTTACAGTCTGTAAAGGA
>NC_046662.1:17878791-17893431 GCF_010883055.1 Belonocnema kinseyi | reverse complement strand
AGATACTTTCCGTCTTTTTCTTTCTTCAGTAAACAATCTTCTGTTAAAATATATCCTAATTTGTTAAAAAATCGTATTTTTGGAGTGAATCAAAATTTTTTTGCTTCAAAATTAAAATATTTATTGATTGAGGATTTAACTGTTTTATTAAAAATTCGTAATTTAGATGAAATGAACTTTTTTTTATTAAAAATGAAAATCTTTTTTGGTTTCAGTGGCAATTATTACATTTTTTGTTAATAAGTGACCACTCTATTTGAAAGTATTGAATAATTATTAAAAGTTCAACAATTTTGTTTTTTCTTAGTTCACTAAAAAATCTTTTTGGATTTAAATATCAAGTACTTTGTTAAAAACTCGTCTTTTTGAATGAATTTAACTGCTTTCGATTTAAAATTAAAATCATTTTTGATGAAAACCCAGCTAATTTAACTATTTTTTAAATCCTTTTTGTTTAGGATTTGTTTTCTTTTTGACTGACATCTCTTTTTTGGTTTAAAATTCACGTTTTTTTGTAAAAAAAAATAAACAAAAATTTTTTTCAGATGTCTCTTTTAAACGGAAAACTCTATTTTGGTTTGAAAATTTAGTATTTTATTGAAAATTCATCTTTTTGGATGAACAAAACTTCTTTATATTCAAAATAAAATAGTTTTCGGTTGAAGATTAAACTATTTTCTTAAAAACTCAACAATTTGGTTAAACGTTTTTTTTCTTTTTGAGTAAAAACTCTTCTTATTTTTAAATCAAATTTTTTTTTTAAGTCGTCTTTTTTCGACGAACTTTACTGTTTTCGATTTAAAATTAAAATCTTTTTGTAGCTGAAGATTCAACTTTTTTTAATTCGTATTTTTTTATGAATTCAATTGTTTTAGATTCCAAATTAACACCTCTTTTGGTCGAATTTTTTTCTGTTTAAATGCTGAAAACTATTTTTGGTTTGAGAACGGAGTGTTTGACTGAAAATTCGTCTTTTTGAATGAATTAAAATATTTTCGATTCAAAGTTAAAATCTTTCTTGGTGGAGGATTTAACTATTTCTTTAAAAATTTAACAATTGGGTTGAAATTTCTTTCTTTCTGACTAAAGACTCTTCCATTTTAAAAAATCTACTATTTTGTTAAATAGTCATATTTTTATGGATTTTACTGTTTTCGATTTAAAAAAAAATTTTTTTGAAGGATAAACTTTATTTAAATTCATATTTTTTTGAATTTAACTGTTTTAAGTTAAAAATGAACATCTTTTTTGATAAAGATCTTTTTCTTTTTGACTAAAAACTCTTTTTCGGTTTAAAAACTACGTTGTTGTTTCAAAAGTCGTCTTTTTTGGATTAATTAAACTGATTTTGATTCAAAATCAAAAAATTATTTCGGTTAAAAATTGGTTTATTTTTCGGTTTTAGTTGATCGATTAAATCGCAAGCGATTTTTTGGTTTTTAATTATGACCCTCGAGTCTAAAAAATAAGAAAATAAATCTTTTATGAAATATTTAAAAATTATTATGATAAAAAAATATCTTTGAAAGCGTCTTCTTTTCTAGTGTTTTCAATTTTTCTTTATGATTCTCAAAAAAAACTAATTGAAAATTTATAAGAAAAGTGGAAAACTGTATCAAAATTCTGGATTTTAGGTGTTTTATAAAATATCTAAAAACCCTATAGGGGATTTTTAAAAAAGGGATAAAAAGAGGATTAGGTAACAAACATTAAATTTAGGCTATAATCTCTAAAATTATATTTGCATTTTCTCTCATAAAATCTGATAACCTTGACATTTTATAGCCCTCTTGTGATTTTCTCACTCAAAACTAGATTTACCAAGGATTTACGACTTTCAAGAATTACAGTAATTGCAACATTAACGTCTTCGCTGAAAAGCAGGTTTGTCAACATAACACGTATATTTCTCTCAATTTGTAATCTAAAAAAAAAAAATAATAAATAAAATTCAGAGACATCAGATAAGTTGTCGAGACTTCTCGAGTTAAATTCAGAGCATCTGTTGGCTCGTGCGACTAAATCCGGTTTGAAATCAGTGTTAAGGTAGGTGTCGTGCCAATAAAAATCATGTCCCTGGAAAAAAAAAGGTTCTATGATTTAAACAATTGAAATAATATTATCAGTCATGCTCTAGGAAAAACTATTATTTCTTATAATTAAATTTTAAATTATATAAAAATTAATTTTTTTAACAACATTGTTTACAATTATATTTTTTCTCACTTTCACATTTTACTAACTTTTTAAAAATGGATTAATTTCGATTATGCATGGCTTATTTTTTGGGAAAAAATAATATTTTAAACTCTAGTGTTTCTAATTTAAAAATTGGGTAAATAATCTTCAAATATAGTTATTTAAAAAAAAATTGGTCCTTTTACAAAAATTCTTTTAACAACAGTTAAAGATTTGAGCAAAAGGAAAATTTACTTTCAAAATTAAAAATACTAAAGTTTCAGGGAATATTTTTCCGGAAAAAAACTATTATTTAAATTAAACATTTTTTGAACATTGGTAACAAGCCATAGTGAGAAAAAATCAAATTGTAAAAAAAGATTACTAAAATAATTATTATTATGAACTTTAAAATTTTCCTTATTCAAAATAATGTTTTTTAATTCGAAATTACATTAGTAAAATTATGTTTGTTTTTGAAATCACAGAAAATTTTGTTCAAAAAAATTTGATTTTTGGCACGAGTTTGTCAAAAACAATTCTTGCACAAAGAGAACAACAGTTTTATGTTGTGTAAGTGCCTGACGAGTCATCCTTTCTCTTTAGGATAACATTTCACTTTCTCCCTTTGGAAAACACCTTTACCTACCGGTTATATTTCAGCCTTGTTTTTGAAGTTTTCAAAATTTTTGACTCAGTTTTAAGAGTGGAAAATAGAGAAATTTCAGTAGAATACAAATTAATACCATAGGTAATTTTTATTTTTTATTTTCTACTAAAAAAGGCGAACATTCAACCAAATAGCTGAATTTTTAACTAAAATGATTCCTTTTTCAACTAAAAGTGAAATAAATAAATTTTCAGTAAAAAGATTAATTTTTAAGAAAAAAATTCGATCAATTAGTTAATTATTCATCCAAATAAATGAATTTTGAACTTTAATTACGAATTATCCAACTAAAAATGCATTTTTCGTAAATCAAATACTTTTCAACCAACGCTATTGGAATTTTTAACCAAAAAGATTAATTTAAACCATGAAGCTGAATCTGGAATCAAATAAATTAATGCTCAATGATATAGTTGAATTTTCAACTAAAAAATGATCAATTTTAAACAAAAAATGAAATCGTAAAATTCTTAGGTAAAAAAAATTAATATTATATCAAAAGAACTTTCAACAAAATAATTAATTTTTCAAACAAATAGATGAATATTGATTCTGGATCAGTAGACAAAAAATTAACATCAAATTTCGAAATCATTAATCTTCTAGCAAAAAATGATTTTTTAACAAAGTAGTTCAACTGTCAATCAAGCATATTTGAATTTTCAACCAAATAGATACATTTTCAATCAAAAAGATTAATTTTCTACTCAAAAAGACGAATTTTTAAACAAATAGTTGAATTTTTAACTAAAATTGTAAATCTTCAAACGAAGAATTACATTTTATTAAAGTAAATAAAAACTTTCAAATCAAACCTTTTTAAATTTTTAAACATTGATAGTTCAACTTTCGACCAGAAGGATGCATTTTATTTTCAATCAAGAAGACGACTTTTCAATCAATTAAATCAATTTTTAATAAAATAGTTAAATTTTCAACATAAAAATTATCAATTAGAAAAAATGGAATAGTAAATTTTTAGTTAAAAATATTAATATTTGACAAGCAAACAAAACACTAATTTTAACAAAATAGTTCATTTTTCAACCAAACAATTGAGTTTTTAACTAAAAATATGAATCTTCAAACAAAACATGAATTTTTAACAAACTAGTTCCACTATCAACCAAATGTAGTTGAATTTTTAACCAAAAAGATAAATTTGCTTCTAAGAAGATTAATTTTTAATCTAAGAAAAAACATTTTTAACAAACAAATTCATTCTTTAACCAAAAATATCAATTTTAACTAAAATTATGAATCTTTGATAAAATAAAATGCATTATTAATCAGGTGGATCAACTTTCAAATCAAGTATAGGTAATTGAATTTTTAATTATTTTTAATTCAAATTTCAACCAAAAAGATGAATTTTTAACCAAGAAGACTTTTCAACAAAATACATTAATTTCTAATCATATAATTTCATTTCATTTAAAAAGTTATCAATTTAAAAAATGGAAAAGTAAGATTTTCAATTAAAAATATTAATCTTCAAATAAAAAACTAGTTCCACTATCAATAAATTGTAGATGCATTTTAACCAAAAAGATAAATTTTCGCCCAAAAAGATTAATTTTCTACTAATAAAAAACAAATTTTCAACCAAACAATTTAATTTTTAACGAAAAAAGCTTTATCTTTAACCAAAAGTAAAGTAGTTAAATTTTTAGAGAAAATATTATTTTTTGAAAAAAATGACAGATTTTTTTACAGAATAGTTTATTTTTTAATCGAAAATATCATTTTACAACTAAAATGATTAATCTTTAAACAAAAAATGCATTTTAATCAAGTAGGTCGACTTTCAAACCAAGCATAATTTAATTTTCAACCAAAAAAACGACTTTTCAACCAAATAGTTGAATTTTCAAAGAAAAAATATCGATTTTCAACCGAAAATGTAATTATAAAATTTGCATTAAATTAGATAATATTTCATTACAAAAATTCAACAAAATAGTTAATATTTCAACCTTATAAATGAATTTTAAACTAAAATCATTATTCTTCTTTAAAAAAATAATGTTTAACAAAGTAATTCAACCAAGCGTGGTTGAATTTTCAACCAAGAAGATTAATTTTCAACCAAAGAGATTAATTTTCGTCTAAAAAGGTAAATTTTTAAGTAAATAATTGAATTATTTTTAAAAAAATTTCATCAAACCGTTTTATTTACAACCAAATAGATAAACCTTAAAAAGAGACCAATTTTTATCAAAAGAAATTGGATTTTGAACCAAATAATAGAAATTTCAACCAAATGGTCGAATTTTATAATTCATATAATTAAACTTCAACCAAAAACAGTTGCATTTTTAACCAATTATCAAAATTGTCAAAAAAAAATATAAATAAATTTTCAACCAATACGAACGAATGTTTAAACAAAAATGTTGAAACAACAACAAAGGGCTGTTGAATTTTCATTCCAAAAAGACGAATTTTTTATTAAAAAGACGAATTTACAATAATATAATAATTATTTAACTTTTAACCAAATTTTAACGAATTTTAGCAAATGTATTCGACTTTATCCAATCTTTTAACCAAGTAAAATAATAAAATATATGAGCTAAAAATATGATAGTAGAATTCTTAACCAAAGATAGTGGGCTTTTTTATTGTGCTCTAATCTTTCATACAAAAAATGCATTATTAATTAAGTATATCAACTTTCAACCAAGAAGACATTTCAACAAAATACATTTTTAATCAAATAGCTGAATTGTCATTTAGAAATTATCATTTGAAAAAAAATGGAAAAGTGTAATTTTCAGTTAAAAAGATTAATATTTAAAAAAATAAAAAAAACGAATTTTAACAACATAGTTAATGGTTCAAGCAAACAAATACATTTTGAACTAAAATAATTAATTTTCAAACAAAAAAACTAGTTCCGCTATCAACAAAGTGTAGTTGAATTTTCGACCAAGAAGATAAATTTTCATCCAAGAAGCTTAATTTTCTACTAATAAAAAACGAATTTTCAACCAAATAATTGAATTTTTCATCCGTAAAGACAAATTTACAACAAAATAGTTAAATCTTTAACGAAAAAGCAAGACATTTTAACGAACTCGTTGAAATTTCAAGATAATAATTTTTACACCTTTAACCAAACTTTAACCAATTTTAACCAAATTATTTAACTTTTAACCTAAATTTTAACCAAATAAAATAAAAAATTATATAAGCTAAAAATATAATATATAGCAGAATTTTTAACCAAATATAGTAGGCTTTTTTTATTGTGTTCTGCTAATTCAGTTTGCAGTTAAGTGAAAAACAAAAAAAGGGAATTTTTGGAAAATATTTGCAAAATCTTAACAAAATTTGATCGATCCAAAGCCGAGTGATTGTAAAATAAGAATTCTCATATTTGAAAGGATTAAAAATCAAAGTATGGAATTTGAAGACTGGCAATTTTCTTAAAATTTAAAGCTTTAAAAAGTGTAATTTTAAATTTGAAGATCAAAATCAAAATAAAATTTTTAATACAAATATATTGTGATATTTTCTTCTTTATTTAAAAAAAAAACTGATTTTAAATGCAAAACTACAACATATTTTTATTTAACGGACTAAATTGTTAAATATAAATTTTGTAAAATCGTTACGGGAGTTATTAACGTGTCGACAGTCGTCCCGTATGCTCGAAGTTATGTACACATACGTGTGCAATATGCATAATTCTGAGTACAGTAATCTTCTCGCGCAAATAGCTTCCGCAAAAGAGAAAACCACAGTGCTCAAAGTTTATGTCCCAAAAAGATTTTAAAAAAGTTAACTAATATCTTATGCGCCACTTTAATGTTTTTTTTCGTCTTCTATGTAACATTTTCTCTACAGATTAGTTAAATTCCATGCTAAAATTATTCTAGGCTGAAATAGAATATTATAATTTTTAAGATAAAAAAGAATAAAATAAAATAAATGATTAATTTACCCATTTACAAGACTCAGGATGGCCACTTTTATCGTCGAAACTTTTTTTTTCCATTTTCCCATTTTTGTCTCGGTCATACGAATAAAAAATATTTGTTGTTAACTGCAGACTTTATAGACCAAAATAGGGAAACATTTTCAAGAAAAGAGGAGAATAATTTGTTTTAAATAAAATAAATATATAGGTACCATATTGAATTTAATATGAAATTCTTTCAATTCCTACGATTCAAAGTTGAAACACATTGCATTTACAACAAATGTTGCATTTTTAGCTTATTGGGAATTTTCTACCAAAAAAAGTTTAGTTTCAAACTAAATTATTTCATGACTAAGAAAAAGCTTACTTTTTAATAAAATAATTATTTATTTATTTACCTAAAATGTACATTTTTAACCAAATAGAGGAACTTTCAAGCCAAAAAGATGACTTAAAAAAATTCATTTTTAACATAATAATTAAATTTTTATCAAATAGAAGAATTTTTCACTACCCAGATTAATTTTAAACCAAACACATGATAGTAGATTTTTCAATTAAAAAGAATTAACTTTTAATCCTAAAATATAGATTTTCAACCGAAAAATATTACTTATTGACCAAATAGTTGAATATTCAACAAAATAATTGAAGTGTCAAACAAATAGTTGAATTTTCAACTGAGTATAAAAGTTTATATAAAAAAATATTATATCAAGTTGGATTTCGGCCAAAAGATAATATCTGAAAATCTATAATATTTCAAAATAAAAATATAATTTTCAATTAAATAGTTGAATCTTTAAAAGAAATGATTTTTCAACCAGAGTTGCATTTACAACGAAATAGTTGAACTTTCATTCGGAAGAGAAGAATTTTTGACAAAATATTGACATTTTTAAACAAGTAGTTGTTAGCCGAATTTAATGCAAATAATAATCTTTAATAAAAAGAGTCGAATTTTCAACAAAATATTTGAATTTAACAAAATTTCAACCAAATTTAACCAAATAGTTGACAGTCGAATTTAAAATAAAAAATTTTGTAACTAAACAGTTGTAATAACAAATAGTTGAACTTTTAATTAGAAGAGAAATTTGTTGAAAAAGTTTTAACATTTTTAATCAAATAGTTGATAGTCGAACAATTATTTGAACTTTTAATCAAAAGAGAAGATTTTTCGACAAAACAGTGCAAATTTTAACCAAATTGTTGAGTTTTCAATCCATAAAAATGAATTTTTTAGAAAACCGTCAAATTCATAACAAAAAAGTTTGTTTTCAAATAAGAAAGATAAATAACGAAAAATTAATTTTTTACCATAAAAGATTATTTTTCTACCAAAGTACTCTAATTTTCCACCAAAAAGGATAATTTTTAACTTAATAATTATATGATAATTATTTCATATTTAAGCGAAAAAACGATTTTCTGGAAAGTGGAAAAAAAATTCATTATAAAAAGTGAAAAAGGTCAATAATAGGTCGATCGATGCGTCTCGAAGACGCGAACAAATATGCTCACTACTGTATTGTTGTATTTTGATTATAAAAAAAGTTTTTCTCATATAAATAGAATACAACTTTTTTTGAAACTACATTAATTGGCACAGGTTAGTTATAAATATTTTAATAATAGGTCGAACGATGCGTCTCTAAGACTCAAACAGTTAATATACTACATATAGTACTCTCATATTAAATTTTTTTTTATATCTAATATAAACAGAATAAATCATTTTTCTGAAACCTCATGAATCGTAATGGGTGGGTCATAAAGATTTCAACAATAAGTCGATCGATGCGTCTCAGAGATGCGAACAGATAGACTAGACATCGTATTATTGTATTTTTAATATACGAAAATTGTTTTCATATAAACAAAAGAAATCGTTTTTGAAATTACTTTAATTAGTACTGCTGGGTCATAAAAATTCCAAAAATAGGTCGACCGATTAATCTCGAAGACGTGAACAAATACACTACATATAATATTGTTATATTTTTAATAACAAAACAAATTATGATATGAACAGAATAAACCTTTCTTTGAAAATACATTAAATGGTACTTCTGTGTCATAAATATTTCAACAACAGGTCGATCGATGCATCTCAAAGATGCGAACAAATACACTTTATATAGTATTGTTGAATTTTCAATATCAAAAAAGTTTTTCTTATATAAACAAAATAAACCTTTTTTGAAAATACCTGAATTAGTACTAGTGGGTTATTAAATATTTAAAAATAGGTCGATTAATTCATCTCGAGGACGTGAACAAATATACTAAATATAGTATTGACATATTTTAAATTACCAAAAAATTTCTTATATAAACAGAATAAATCATTTTTTGAAACTTCATAAACCGAAATTGGTTAGTATTAATAATTTTAACAATAGGTCGATTAATGCGTCTCAAAGACGCGAAAAAATACAGTAGATATCGTATTGTTCTTTTTTTTAAATTAAAAAATTTGTTTTACATAAACTTATGCAAAATTGGAAGTATGTTAAAACATAGATTTGAAAATTTTGTTAATTGCAAACCACATTCTATGCGGAACCAAACTCACACATAATCATTAAACTTGAAAGCTTCTGACTTGGAACGTTTTCAAAATTTCAAACAACTCTTTCAAATCAAAAATACTTCCACCTTCATGAACCTCTAGATCGTAAACACAAATTACTCTAATCTCTATAAAAAGATTCAAAAACACTCCGTCCGGAAGAAGTTTATTGCATAATAAGTCTTCTGAATCATTAAATCTCTTACGATATAATGGCGGCAAATATTCCACACGAACAACAACTTTTCTAAATGTGTAGGAATAAGGAACAATTCCGGTTGCATAAAGTCCGAAAGGATCCATAACAACTAATTATTTTATCCGCGAATTTATTTTATTATTTTTTAATTTAAGTCACAGCTTCCTGAGTGCAGGGCGACTACTGAGAGTACTGAGGAATTATTAGTGTCTTTTTCTGTCTAGCTAGGCAATCACGTGTGTTCATATATGAAGAAACCAACTTCATTTTATGTTTCCAATTAGTCTGGCACTGGTTCAGGCACTAATTATCTTCCGCATTCAAAATTTTAAACCGGAAACTGTTGCACACTGGGACAAAATGACAAGAAAAAAAATTTAAATACGATTCCGCAAAATTAAAATTCAAGAAATTCAAATGAGATTGAAATCAAATTTAAAATCCTATCTAACGTCCAATAATTCAATTAATGTGCAGAATTCCTGAAAATAAACCAAGAATCCAAATACCAAATTTGGTCAATCACCATAAAAGTTTTCTTTGAAATTTGAAAAAAAAGATAACAATTTTTTCCTAAAAAAAGAAAAGAAATTTTGTTACAAAAATAAAAAAGAGGATAGAAAAATATTTTTAAACATTTTTTATTTTTATTATTATCAAATCGCAGTAAGAAAACATTTGTAACAAATATTAACTTTTCGGCCCATATCAATGCAAAAAAAAAATAAATAAATAAACAATATTCGAGCAGGCAGGGACAGCAGTAAAACCACGGTGCTCTATTCCTGCTGACACCCGACAATAAAAAAATTAAATATTCTCATTTTTCTTTCCTCGTTTTTATATTTGTCCAAAAAAAAAATATTTTTCCTTTATTTTACAGGAGAAATCCCTATCATTTTCAAATTTCAATAGGAACATTTTATGGTGGTTGTCTGAATTTCGTCGGTGGATTCTTGGTTCTATTTTCAGGAATTCTGCACATAAAGATGATTTCAGCTAGAATTTTGAATAGTTCTCCCATTTTTTCTTAAATTTAAGGTGTCTCAATTTTTAAGAAATTCATTAGGCCCTATTTTAAAATTCACAAATTGATTTTCTTTAGTATTTTTTTTAAACAGTTTTTTAAAGAAACATAATTATTTTTAAACCCCCTTATACAATTTGTTGCATAATTTGGTGTCTTTTAAAGTTTATGCTGGTTTAAAAAATGTAAATGGAATTAATGAAATTTTCAAAGTTTAGCTAAATTGAAGTTCTCAACAAGATTTATAATAATTCAATTGAAAAACCTTTTTATACATTTTTTATAGGAACTATTCATGAATTTATTGTTACTTTTCAATTTTTCCTGCTCTAAAGTGCTAAATTTACTATGAAATTTGAATTTCTGCTTTTTTAATAGACAAGGCTTTGAAATAACATAATTTATTTTTCAACCAAAAAAGGAGAATTTTTCACGGAGAATGTAATAATTGATATATCAATAAAAGAGACCAAATTTCTACAAAAAAAAGTTGAATTTTCAACCAGTAGACATTAATTATTAATGAAAAAGAAAATTTTTAAGCAAACAGTTGAATTTTTAACCCAAAAAGACGATTTTTCAACAAAATAGATACATTATCAAACGAAGAAATTAATTTTTAACAAAAAGGGGGGATTCTTAACCAAAAATATCAATTTTTTACCAATAAGGATGAATCCTTATCAAAAAATGTAGTAGTTGATATTTTAACCAAAAAGATCTTAATTTCAAATAAAGAAGTATTTGAATTTATCCAAAAAGGCGACTTTTTTTACAAAATAGTTTATTTTTTATTCAGATTGTCGAATTTTTCAATTCTCGAATTTTCAACAAAATAGGTAAATTTCCAACCAAAGAGATGAATTTTTAACTAAAATGATAAATTTTGAACCAAAAAGATAAATTTTTAACAAAAAATTTAATCAATTATACACGACAAATCTTAATAGTTGACGCTTTAATCAAAAAAGATTTCAACTTCAAATTAAAAAAAAAAACAGTTAAATTCATAAAAAAAAAATGTGACTTTCAACCAAATTGTCGAACTTTGAAGCCAAGAAGACGAATTTTCTACATAAGCAGGTCAATTTTCAAGTAGTAAATATTAATTTTTAACAAAAAAAGTTTGTTTTCAACCAAATAGTTAAATTTTTAATTTAAAAATAAAAACTAATTTTTAGCAAAAAAAAGACGAATTTCCAACAAAATAGGTACATTTCCAAAAGTGATAAATTCTTAACTAAAATGATGAATTTAGAATCAAAAAGGTGAATTTTCAACTAAGAAAGGGGAATTCTTATCGAAAAATGTAATAAATAATATTTCAGATAAAAAATATTCTAATTTAAAATAAAAGAACAGTTGATTTCATCAAAAAAAAAAGCGATTTAGAATTCTCAATGACAAAAAAATGAATTTTTTAACAAAGTAGTTCAATTTTAAACCATGTTTTCAACAAAAGAAAAAGAATCCTCAATGAAAAATGTGACAGTATGTAATAGTAATTTTAACCAAAAAAAATGTAATAAAATTTTTTTTTTTTTAAACAGTATATAAACTTTTAAGCAGAGTGGGACGATGGTCGTGGGGGCTAAAGCGTAGGCTTTGGACCCACTCTTTCGGCTTGCGGGTTCGATTCCCGCCTCGCACTCTGGAAGAGTCTCGGTGGCCCATGCGGTGAACACTAGCCTAGCAAGGGAGTTGTTCATCTCCGGAGAGTCGTGGGACCGGTACCTCTAGAGAAAAAGGTTTTCTCTAAGTACTTAAGGCTGTTGCTCTTGGTGGTTCGGAACCCACCTTAAACTGTAGGTCCCCCTTCCACCACCAAGTAAGTGTGTGGAGGGTGTGTAAAGGAATAAAGAAGGTGTAAGAAAAATGTAAACCCTTAGGGGACACATTAGAAGCTTCCACAAAACTTTTAAGCAAAAGAGAGAAAAATCAACAAATAGGGTAATAGTTGATATTTGAACAAAAAAATATTTTTAAGTAAAATACAAAAAAAGTTAAATTTTATTTCATTTTGCTGAATCTTATTTCAGATTTTGTTAAATTTAATTTAATTTATACAAATTTTCAACAAAACTTATAAGATATAAGATCTGATATAAATTAAGAACAAAATAGGTATATTTGATAAAAAAGGAATGGATTTCGAAAAGTGATGAATTTTTAACCAAAAGAATTCATTTTTGGTAAAAGGCGAATTTTCAACAACAAAATTGATCTTCAACAAAAGTATTACAAAATTTGGCCAAATTTTAAATTAAAGAAGACAAACTCTCAACACAAAATATAATAGGTGATCAGACAACCAAAAAATTGAAACTTGAAATATAAAAATAGCAATTGTTCGTTTCAGAAATTGAAACTTTTGGAAAAAAATTTTAAGTAAATGAAACTTATAAAATTTTCAGATTGAATCTAAATTGAAATTTTTATCGGGATTCATAATACTTCAGTTAAAAGACCTTTATACGCTTTTCATATAAAAACTATTTATTATTTATTGCTCTTCTCTTATTTTCCCTGCAATATAAAGAACCAAATTTAATAGAAAATTTTTATTTTTTAATTATAATTTTTACACTTTTCATAAGTTTCCTAAAAATTTCATTGATTAAAAATGTCGTGTTTTGAAATCTTTAAACTGAATGTTTCCTAATCAAATTTTTTAAAATTTATTTATTATTTATTCTCGGTAATTTTCCGATTTACCGGGTCAAGCAGACACCCTAATCAAGTTATAAATCATTCATCGTTGTTAATAAGATTGTACCCATTTCAGGTCAGAAAGCGATTATATCATATAACTTTATCTTGTGGCTTCACCAATAGATAAGGATTCTTTTATATTTGTAATAGTCACTCAGAAACTGAAATTTTATTTTTACTACGTAGAAAAAAAAAAGATTTTTTATTAATTAAACACAACTTTTTTTACATTCCTAAATTGACTTCTTGTTTTGGAAGCTTCTAAGTTGACAACATTTTTAAAAACCAATTTGATCCGCGGACATTCTCAAGGTAATACATAATTTAAATAATACAATTTTCTAAACTGGCCGTTCTATCAAGGGGAAAATTCTACCTTTAGAGTTTGCTAGCTCCTGACTGACCAAAATCGAGGCGAAGTTTGAGACGATACGCGATACGAGATTCGAGGCAAGGTTTGAGATCATACTCGAGACGCAATTTGAGGCAAGGTTTGAGACGATACTCGAGGCGAGATTCGAGGCGATACTCGAGACGTGATTCGATGCAATACTCGAGACGCGATTCGATGCGGTATCCGAGACGAGATTTAAGACGACATTATACACTAATTCTATGCGAGACTGGAGACGAGATTCAATATAAGATTCGGCCTGGAATCGAATTCATCATCAAGTGATGAATTTCCAACAAAATTATGAATCTTTAACTAAAATTGTTGAATTTTTAGGCAAAAATATCAAGTTTTCACTAAAGTCATGAAATTAAAATCTATTTTTTTAGAATGTTAAACAATATTTATGATATTATTTTATGAAAACTTCTATATTTATTCGTAATTAAATACAAAAAACTACTTTTTAGAAAACACCAGAGCTATTATTCTTGTTTTCATCCTAAAATGTTTGTGGCGTGCCATTTTACAGGCTTCACAGCGCAAAACTTTCTCAAAATAGGCAAAAAGGGTAATATTTTTACAAAAATAGGAAGAGAAAAGCTAATAAAATTGTTCATAAAACCTAAAGGTGTTACTTCTTCACAAAGATGTTTTGGGTATTAAATATAGTACTAACATTTTTTTTCAATATAAAATTCAGTACAAATATTTATATTTCATTTATTTATTTTAATAAATTTCAATTACACGAATTAGTACTAAATTAATTGGTTTACTCATTGTATATTGCATATGAAATGATTGTTAATTAAGTTATCAATATTTCCCACAAGTATCATATTTCAAAAAAAATTTTTGCGGCTATATTTACCCATTAACCCTTAAACGGCCAAAACGCCACTACCGGTACACTGCTTTTCAACGGCCAATAACTAAGACTATTCGAAACTAGAA
>NC_046662.1:17877080-17878691 GCF_010883055.1 Belonocnema kinseyi | reverse complement strand
GGAAAATGGTTCACAAAAAAAAAACACGAAAAGTCACGTTTTTTTGTTTTTGTTTAAACTGCATTTTGGGATAATAAATAAATTTTTTGAGGAATTTCATTGACACCGTCGGAAAGAGGAGATCTCAAGCAATAAAAGTATGTGTGTCTCAATTTTTTCTAGTGTCGAATAGTCTTAGTTATTGGCCGTTGAAAAGCAGTGTCTCGGTTGTGGCGTTTTGGCCGTTTAAAGGTTAATTTCCAAATGGAATGATAAATCTTAACACAAATAGTTAAATTTTGAATTGAAATAATCTATATTTAACTAAAAAGTTGAATATTAGTTCAGAAAGATGAATCTTCTACCAAAAAGAAGATTTAAAAAAATACATAAATTTTCAACTAAAAATTGAGTAATTAAATTTTTAATTAAAAAAGCTGATTTTCAACGAAATATTAAAATTTTTAATTGAAGAGTTAACGTTCCCATTAACCAAAGTAATAAATTTTCAAATAAAGAATTTTCAACCAAAAATTTATAAATTCATATTTCAAACAAAAACGATTTTAATTTTAAGTCAAAAACAAATTCAACCAAATGGGGTGAATTTCTAAATATAACAGATTTTACAGTCAAATGGGAAAACCAAATTTTATCCAAACAGTTGAATTTTCAAGAAAAAATAAGAAATCTTTCACAACAAGATTAATTATTATCGCCAAAATAGATTAATTTTAACCAATTGTATAAATTTCCATTTAATAAAATAATCCATAAAATCATTGAATTTGCAACCAAGATGAAAACAAATTATCAAAAAAATAGTCAAAGCTTCACCTAGAATAGTTATGTTCCCAGTAAAAAATCTATAAAAAAATGAATTTTTAACAAAGGAGTAACATTTTTTAACCAGAAAGATGAACTTCTATTTAAAATAGTGAGACTTTTAAAAAATAATTAATTTTTAATCAAAGAGTTTGAATTCTCAACGACAATGTAATAATTGATATTAGAACCAAAAAGATTTTAATTTTAATTAAAAATTGTTGAAGTCAACTGCGAAAAATGAATTTTCAGCAAGCGTTTAAATTTCAACCAAGAAAGATTGTTTAGTCAAGTGAGAAAGGAATTCAACCAAACCAATGGATTTTTTAAAATTATTAATTTTTTTAAAAAGAATTTTCAACCACTTAATTAAATTCAGTGACTTAAAACTACTTTTACAAATAAAAGACCATTGCCATTTGATTTTATTTCATACATTTGAAGAAATTTCAGGCACGCTCTCGAAAAAATCCCTTTTCAATGTTTAGGGGAAACCTCCCTACAATGCATATTAAAACCTACAGCGGATATTAATTAATGGCACAAATAAAAAAATATATTTCCTGTCGCGTATAGCGTCTTAATTATTAATTTAATTAAATTAATTATTCGACGCACATTACAATTATAATTAATGATTGTCTACTGTAGTTTGCATTATCCACTGTAGGAGGTTTCCCCTAAATATTTAAACAAAAGAAGGGCGGCATTTTGCACATGTTGCGTGAAACGTAATCGTTCAATCTAATCATTGGTCGGATAATTTATCCAGCATTAAACCAAGACTCACTTGCGCAATTTTAAAGT
>NC_046662.1:17873923-17876980 GCF_010883055.1 Belonocnema kinseyi | reverse complement strand
GTTGTATGCTATACAGCATCTTACGATCTTGTAAGTGCCCATCACAATTAACAAAGTGATGGCAACTATGCAGACGGTTGCCAATGATTCACTTCCATTTATTTGCATACGGATGCTTCATTTTGAATTTTTAAGTAAGAAAATACAAGTCTAGTGATTCGTCACTCGACTATAATTTAAATATTTATTTTTTCTCAATTCGACTTATTGAATAACCGTTCAGCCAAGATTCTTGGTATTTACAATTTTCATTGCTACAATTTTTTAACTATAAATTGGTTTCTCTTTATTTTTTAAGATGATATGTAATATAATTCAAAAGCAGCTTTCAATAAGAATCACTGATAATTTATTATTATCTAAATTGGAATAAAAAAAATGTTAAGATTTAAGCAGGCAAAAGTGAAAAATTCCGGATAGTTTATAACATTTTCGAATTTGAAAAATCCCGACGGAAAATTTCCGAATTATAAAACATAAAAATTACCAAATTTCCGAATTTTAATGAATATTATTTACTTATTACAAATAAAATAATAAAATATTTTCATGAAAGAAACAAATTTTCGAATGTTTAAATTTTTTTAAACAATGATTTGAATTTTAAATATCAATCATTTACAAGTAAAATTTTTTTCGAATTAGGCGCACGTGCTTTTACATTAATTATTTTATACAATTTTTACATAATTATTGATATTTTTAATTCAAATAATAATTAGAAAACTTTAAACATTTAAGAAATTCTTTAATAAAATTGTTTTATTATTGTTATTTTTATAAATAATATTTATTTATTGAAAACATTTTTTTCAATTATTTAAATTCGGGAATTTTCTAGGTTATATATTTTGTGATTTGGCAATTTTCTGAAGGGAATTTTATTATTCGGACATTTTTAAATTCGGTAATATTATGAACTGTTTGGCAATTCTACTTTTCGGGAATTTTCCAATTCGAGAATTTTATTATTTAGAAATTAAATTATTCGGGGATTTCTTCATTCGATTGTGCTATAACCTATTCAGGAATTTTCAAATTTAAGAATTTTTTATTTGGGAATTTTATTAATCGAGAATATTAATATTCGTGAGTTTTCCAAATCGAGAATTTTTTGATTTGGAAATTTTATTATTTGAGAATTTTCAAATTCGGGATTTTTTTTATCTGTGAATTTTCCAGTTCGAGAATTTTATTATTTGGGAATTTAATTATTCGGGGATTTCTTAATTCGGCAGTACTATACCCTGTTCATGAATGTTCAAATTTAAGAATTTTTTATTTCGGAATTTTATTATTCGAGAATTTTCAAATTCGGACTTTTATTATTTGTGAACTTTCCAGTTTGAGAATTGTATTATTTGGGAATTTAATTATTCAGGCATTTTTAATTCAGTATTATTATAAACTGGTCGGGAATTTTCCAATTCGAGAATTTTATTATTTGAAAATTAGATTATTCGGAAATTTTTCAATTCGAAAATTCTTTTATTTGTGAATGTTATTATTTGGGAATTAGTTATAGGGGAACCTTATTATAGGGGAATGTTTAAATTCGGTGATATTTAAACTGTTCGGGAATTTTACTATTTCCGAATTTTCCAATTAGAAAATTTTATTATTTTGGAATTTTTAATGTCGGGAATTTTATTTTTTCTAGGTAAATTTGATCAAAATTGTTTAAATCGAATTATAAAATATGTCAAAACGTTTTTTCTCTTCAATTTCTCATTTCAATCGTTGAAGCGATTTGAAGTTTATGTATAATAATAAAACAACAATATTCAGTTTTTATTTGTCAGGTTTGTTTAATGTCCTGCTGAACCAATTAATTATTTTTTTAAATAAATTTTTATATTATGAATAAAAAAACTGTAATTTAACATTGAATCGCTAAGAAATGTCGAAATTTATATTAGGTTAGATGATAAATATTGGTCAACATTTTTTTAAATAGTTTTTTTATTGAATGTTGTAATTTCATAATAATTAATATAAATGACAAGATAATATTAAATAATAATTGATTATTTAATACTTATATATTTTCATGTTATTATATTATAATTATATATTTATTATTATATATAATGATTGAAATTAATTAAATAAAATGATAATCAATTAATATTTTAAATTATAATAATAACACAACGATTTTTTTTAGAAAGCGCCTCTCCGATTATTTTAATTTTTATCTTAATGTTCGTGGGGGACAGACAACCACATTTAATACAAAAATCTATTTTTTTATAATGTTAAACAATATTTATCATATTATTTTATGAAAACTTCTATATTTATTCGTAATTAAATACAAAAAACTACTTTTTAAAAAACACCAGAGCTATTATTCTTGTTTTCATCCTAAAATGTTTGTGGCGTGCCATTTTACAGGCTTCACAGCGCAAAACTTTCTCAAAATAGGCAAAAAGGGGAATATTTTTACAAAAATAGGAAGAAAAAAGCTAATAAAATTGTTCATAAAACCTAAAGGTGTTACTTCTTCACAAAGATGTTTTGGGTATTAAATATAGTACTAACATTTTTTTTCAATATAAAATTCAGTACAAATATTTATATTTCATTTATTTATTTTAATAAATTTCAATTACACGAATTAGTACTAAATTAATTGGTTTACACATTGTATATTGCATATGAAATGATTGTTAATTAAGTTATCAATATTTCCCACAAGTATCATATTTCAAAAAAATTTTTTGCGGCTATATTTACCCATTAACCCTTAAACGGCCAAAACGCCACTACCGGTACACTGCTTTTCAACGGCCAATAACTAAGACTATTCGAAACTAGAAAAAATTGAGACACATATATTTTTATTACTTAAGATCTCCTCTTTCCGACGGTGCCAATGAAATTTCTCAAAAAATTTTCTTATTATCCCAAAATGCAGTTTAACAAAAAAAAATGTGATTTTTCGTGTCTATTTTTTTTTTTGTGAACCATTTTCCAAAGCTTTTCGAGTCTGTAATTAACCTGGAATCTCACTAACAGGTGGAATAAATGTCTAAACTTTGAGAATCCATGGTT
>NC_046662.1:17850500-17873823 GCF_010883055.1 Belonocnema kinseyi | reverse complement strand
GCGGTGAAGGTGTGGTTTGATGTCAGAGTGCAATAAAGGTTACGGAGTCGTTGGAAATTTTTTATTGAAAAACTATGCGCTTTTCGGAAAATTTGTCACGAATAAAAAGTTCTTTTAATCAGCCGAGGAATACGCCTGAATTTTTTCGAAGCGTTTTGAGCAAAATTTTGAATTTTGCAAAAATTGTTCATATGCAAAATCCAAAATTTTTCTCAAAACGCTTCGAAAAAATTCAGGCGTATTCCTTGGCTGATTACAAGAACTTTTTATTCTTGATGATTTTTCCGGAAAGCGCATCGTTTATTGTAAAAAAAATCCTTAAAGGTTTTCACAAAAATTTTGCCATTAAGACGCCAATTTTGAAAATACTAAAACGAAAAATCGATCTTTGAACCATGGATTCTCAAAGTTTAGACATTTATTCCACCGGTTAGTGAGATTCCAGGTTAATTACAGACTCGAAAAGCTTTGGAAAATGGTTCACACAAAAAAATAGGCACGAAAAATCACGTTTATTTTGTTTAAACTGCATTTTCGGATAATAAATAAATTTTTTGAGGAATTTCATTGGCACCGTCGGAAAGAAGAGATCTTAAGCAATAAAAATATATGTGTCTCAATTTTTTCTAGTGTTGAATAGTCTTAGTTATTGGCCGTCGAAAAGCAGTGTCCCGGTAGTGGCGTTTTGGCCGTTTAAGGGTTAAACTGAATTTTATCACAAAATTGATTCTCTTCAAATATTTTTTTCTAACACCAGAAATTCGAGAAAAAAAACATTTTTGTAAAGAAGTAATATTTTTTTTAATGAAAAATTGAATTTTCAAGAATTTAAGTTCAGAATAAATTCACATTTTTATTTTTATTTACCCCCCAATATTTAAATTTACCTACGAAATCCTTGGAAATAAACAAAGAATCTAAGGATCAAATTTAGGGAACAAAAATGTCTCCAATCAAATTTAAAAAGAAAAAAAGGCAACCTCCAAATACCCTTACTTTTTTTTCTCGTCATTTTTCATTTTTATTATTCTTTTTTAAATTACAATCATAAAAAATTTACAAAAATCCAGCAACATTTCGATGCTTCGATTTTGAGTTGAATAGATTTTTTTTTAATTCTCCCAATTCCATCGTTTTTTTATCATTTCCAAGAATCTTGTCAAAAATGTTTTATTATAAAAAAAAATTAAAATGATTAATTCATAAAAGTTGCATTGCTATTATAAAAACAACTTTAGCGAACTCTCACTATTTTCTTTTAATCTGCAAAATTCAAAATAACCACCTCACTACAAACTTTAACAAATATTTTGTAGCTTGATGTTATCATTAACGGTAAGAAAATCCCCATTTACTTAGTAACAATAAAAATAACAAAATAATTATTTTATTAATACATACTAAATGTGTAGTATATGTTGAATTTAAAAAAAGTTACTTACCGGTTTTTAAATCCTTCTTGCGTGACACTTTAAAAATCGAAAGTGGTAATGGAAGTTTGTTGTCAGACACAAACACTTTATAGAAGAACCGCACTCTACGGAGACACAAGCGCAACTGAGAGATTTTCAAATCAAACACCGTGAGTCGCAGAAAGGGGAATGATTGGCCTGAGCGAGACTCACGCTCTTTCAAGTAGCTAATTTTAAATTTTAGTTCTACCAATTAAAAAAAAAATCATAAAATATTATTTATTGAAATTATATAAGGTTTTTATTTTCAAATTCATTAAAATATAAAACTTTTTTTATTAAATAAATAGTGTTTATGTGGTACTAGTAATAGTAAATAAAAAAATTAATAGTAAATAGTGTCAAAAATTTTTGAAATGTTAAACTTATCTATAGTCCAAAATCAAAAAGTGTGAATGATAAAAAAAATGTAATAAAAATGTACAATTTTCGAACTAAATAATTTTAAAGTATTAAAAGTGATTTTCAATGTGTATTTAAACAATTATTCTTTAGTCAATAAATCATAAAAATTCTAATTTATTAATCGGTTAAAAGTTGATTCTCTTCGGGTAAAAATTCTACTACTAAATTTTTGGTTAAGCACTCATTTTGGTTTAAATTTCAGCATTTTCATTTAAAACATTTCTGTCATTTTCGGCTGGAAAATTCGATAATTTGGTGATAACTTGAACTGTTTAGTTGAAACTTTATATATTTTGTTGAAAACGCGTCTGATTTGAAAGAATATCAATTTTTGGATCAAAAATGCAACTTTTTGGTTTAAACTTAATTTGTTTTAGTAGAGAATTCAAGTATTCTGTAGAAAATTCGTTTCTGTTGGTTTAATCCAAATGTTTTTTTGTTAAAATATCAAATAATACATTTTTCATTAAAAATTCATTTTTTTAGGTAGAAAATTCTACATCTTGGTTAAAACTTTCTAAAAAATTCATTTTGGGTTGGAAATTCGCAATTTTAGTAGAAAATTCAATTTTTTTGTTAAAAAATAAGTTTTTTTTAACTGAGAATATAACTATATTGAAGAAAATTAATGTAATTGGTTAAAAAATTAACTCTTGTTGAAAATTCGCATTCTCGGGTTTAAAATTCAACTGCTTTGTAGAAAATTCATCTTTTTGCCTTGAAAATTAAACTATTTGGAAAAAATTTGGAATGAAAGAAATTTATCTATTTAGTCCCAAATTTTTATAAATGAAAAAAAATATAAACAAAAAGAATTCAAATAAAATTTGGACCAGAAATTTAAATCATTTTTAATAATATAATTAAAATTTTGGAATTTAATGTATATTTAACTTAAATTAAATTAAATTAAAATTTAATTTAGAAATAATTTTAAAAAAAGTTTCAACGACAATTTGAAACTGTTTAGATAAAGAACTATGTAATTTATTCAATTAATTGTTGATTTTTTTTCTATAAAGATTTATTTTCATACAAATATTTTAATTCATAATTTAAAAAGATAACTTTCAAACCAAAGAGATGTTTTAGAATAAAATTATGAACCTTAAACAAAAAAATATTTTTAATTTATATAAAAAATAGTTTTATTCAACTAAAGTATGACTTCTGAACTGAAGTTTATATAAAACAGATTAAAATTCAGCCAAAAAAGTCGAATTTTCATTTCCGGAAGTTACTTTTAACAAAGTAATTAAATTTTTTAAAAAACTGAAGTTTCAACTAATTAGTTGATTTTTTAATCAAATAATTAATTTTTCAACGAAATATTTTATTTTTTAAACAATAGAGATGAATTTATAACAAAATGATCGAATTTTCTTATAAAAAAATTCCAATTTAACCAGAAAGAGTTGAATTTTTAAGTCAAGCAGAAACATTTTTTATGAGATACTTGACTTTTTAACAAAATAATTTCATTTTCAACAAAATAATTATATTTTGAACAAAATAGTTAAATTTTTAATCTACAAAGATGTATTTTCATCCAAATAGTTGAATTTTCAACCAAAAAATATTAATTACCCAAAAATAGATATTTCTTTTTTTTACTTTTTATTTAGAAAAATATAACTTTCAAGACTAGACGAATTATTTTCAAACAAAAAATATAATTTTTCAATCAACAGATGAATTTTCAATCCAAACGGACAGTTTTCCATAAAAAAGACGAATGTTCGAAAAAACTATTGAATTTTGGACCAAAAAAGAATGTTTTTATCAAACTATTAAAATTTTCAACAAAATAATTAAAATTTCATCCAAATGGTAAAATTTTGAACCGAGAGATAAATTCTGAAGCAAAAATATAATAGCAGATTTTCCAAATAAAAAGAATGAACTTTTAACAAAAAAATATTAACTTTCCAAAAGAAAAGATTACTTTTCTACCATAAGATAAATTTTAAATCCAAAGGGATGAATTTTCTATCGAAAAATAATTTCCCACAGATATTCAACAAAACAGTTGAAAGTATCACCAATAAACATCAATTATTACGAAAAGGGTTGAATTTTAAATTCCACAAAATAATTAAATTTTCAAACAAAATGAAAGCAAAATGGAAACTACTCAAACTTTTCAACTGAAATTTTTTTTATCAAACGCAGACAAACTTCCAAATAAAAAATTTTTAACTTTTAAAAATTGTAGAGTTCAACGATTCAGATTCAGTTCCAAAAATATAAAATCCACGTTATAATTTCCAATGTTCTAAATTTAAGAATTAATCGATGAATTAAAAATGTTTCAAAATTACATTATTTTAAGTGATTTTGACCTGAAAAAAATAAAAAATTGAACGATTGTATTTTTTTATAAACTCAGTCCGTTTGAAATTCCAAGATAAATTCTTTTACAACATTTTTAACTCATTCAAATGCTTCAAAATGTTTTTTTTTAATATTAAAAAATCATGCTGTTTTACATTTTTTCAAATTTTACATTATTTTTAATTTTTTTTTTCAAAACTTCTGAACATCTTTTAAAATCATTTGAATTTTCCTTAATTAAAAAAAAATTACCTTAAAATCTTGTACATTAATCTTTGACAATTTTGTAAATCTTTCTAAGACTTCAAATATTCTCTTAAAATTAATTTTTCCGAATTAAAAATAATTTTTTGTTTTCCTAGGAATCTTAAGAAAATGTTTTTTATTCTTTTGAAGCCTTTCACAATTTCTAAATTTTTGTTCGAAATCTGAAGTTGTTCCTTTTCTCAATTAAAGGATTTTTAATTGAATGTTTTGAAAATAAAGTATTTCAGATTAAACTTCTGAATATATTACTTAGAAGATATTTAAAAATTAAAAATAGTTTATAAAGTTTCAATGAAGCGTTTAAATTTGTGTAACTAATAAGACTTTCCAAATGATACTGATTCGAATCCTCTTGTAAAATCAATCATTATTCAACTTTTAATCATAAAGATGAATTTCATCCAAAAATCTTTGATCTCGAACTTTTTAATTTTTAATTAAGTCTTTAAAAATGCATTTTAAAATTCTTTAAATTAAAATGTATGCTTAAAAAGTAAAATTTAGAATGGAAAATTTTTCAAGTGAAAATTTTTAAATTACGCATTTTCAACTGAATGATACCATATTTTAAAAGCACAGCAAATTAACTAATTCTTTAAAAAAAGCTTTACATCAAACTTGGACGCCTTTGGTTTTTTTTTTTCAAAAATTTATAAAATTCCCAAACAAAAAATAAATTCACTGTGATTTCACGGTCTCATAAATGAATATAGTTACATTTTTAATCAAATAATTGAATTTTCAATCAAATAGTAGAATTTTTAACATGCAAGAGAGCAAAAATTGCAAAATAAATTATTTTTAAAATAGAATTATGAGTCTTCAGTTGGAATAGTTGAATTCTAAATCAAAGAGATGAATTTTTAACTAAAATTATGAATACTGAACAAGAATACTTGAATTTTTAACCCAAAGCGATACATTTTTAAACAATAAGATTAATTTTATAACAAGCAATAAAAATTTACAACAAAATATATGAATTTGTAATGAAACACTTTAATTTTCAATGAAATAAGACAAATACTCAACCAAATAGTTGAATTTTTAACTAATGAAAAATAATTTTCCACAGAAAATGGAATAGTTGCATTTTTAGTTAAAAATAATAATTTTCAATTCCATTAATTTACAAATAAATTATAAATCATCAACTGGAATAGTTAAATTATCAATATAAAGATAAGTTTTCAACAAAAACAATGAATTTTCAACCAAAGAAAGTTAATTTTTACTAAAAATAATACATTTTTAACTAAAAAGACTAAATTTAAACTGAAAAAGATCATTTTTCAACCAAAAATGGTATAATTAATAATAATAATAAGTAAGTTTAAAGTGTACAATGATATCATTTTCAACCAAAAAAGAAACCAATTCTTAACAAAATAGTTCCTTTTTCGACAAAAAAATGTTTCTCATAAAAAAAACTAGGTTTTAAACGAATCGCTCATTTTTCAACTAAAGAAATAATTTTTTAATTAAGATGATACTTTCAAAGCAAAACAAATTTTTCTACAACAAAAAATTAATTTTGCAAGAAAATACAGTTACTGGAATAGATAAATTTTGAGTTAAAAAAAATGATTTCCAATTGAAACTGTTTAATTTTTAACGTAAAAATCTAGAAATTCTAAAATTGTGAACTGATTCCGAATCGTCTTGTAAAATCAATTATTATTCACTTTTTAAATCTTAAAAGTACAATTTAATTTTTAAAATCATTAATTAATTTTTTACAATTAAAAAGGATACATTTTCAAACAAAAATGAAATAGCTATATTTTTCATTGAAAAAAAAAAATTTTTAAACAAAAAGTGGAATTTTCAGCAAACTAATTAAATTTTTTACCAAAAAGAACTAACTTTCAGAAAAATAAATGAATTTTCATACAAGTATTTGAATCTTTGACCGAATAATATTATTTTCAATCCAAATAGTCGAATTCTTAACTAAAAATGGTAAATTGTCAATAACAAAAATCGATAAGTTTAGCTTTTAAATGAAAGAAAATTAATTTTCAAACAGCAAATAGGAATTTTCGACAAAACAGTTAAATTTGCCAACAAAGTGATAAATTATCAACTAAAATTTAGAATGTTCTACTGGAATAGTTGGATTTTAAACCACAAATATGATTTTTCAACAAAGAAGAATAATGTTCGGTCAAACAAGAAGAATGTTCATATTAAAATTATTTTACATAAAAAAACATTTGAATTTAACCAAACAAGATGAATTTTTAACCAAGAAAGATTTGTCAGTCAATTCAATTAATTAATTTATATTCACAGTTGATCAACTGAAAATTTTTGTTTTCCAAAATCTTCGATTTTAAAAGCTTCTAATTTTTAATTGTTTCAGTAATTTAAACTATTTTTAAATTTTTTAAACTTAAATGTTGGGTAACAAATTTAAAATCTAAAATAGAACATTTTTAAAGTGAAAGACTTTTGAATCACGCATTCTAAACTCATTATCACAATTGAAATACATAACAATTAAACTAATTATTTAAAAACGGATGAAATCAAATTTGTAAAGATTTTTTGTCCCATAAATTTGTCCACCCAAACAATTGAATTTTCAACTAAAAAATACCCATTTCGAATAAAGTAGTTCACTTTTTAACTAAAAAAAAAATTTTGAAACAAAGAAAGAACAATTAAATTTCAATTAAAAAAAATTAATTTTCAACCAAAAAACAGAATTTCCAACAAATTAGTTAAATATTTTACCAAAAAAGACGAATTTGCATCCAAATAGTTGAATCTTTAATTTGAGAATATAAATTTTCAATTAATCGAATTTTCATCTAAAAGGATAAATCTTGATGCAAAAATGCCATACTTAAATTTTTTATTAAAAATAATTAATTAAAAAAAATTGAATGTTCAACGAAATAATGTAATTTTATATGAACAAAATAAAGTTTCATCAAAGTAGTTGAACTTTAAGCAAAAAGAATAATTTTAACGGAAAAATATGATTTTTTTAGCAATTTTTACATTTTGAAGTAAAAAATATAACTTTCCAAACAAATATTGAATAGTTAAATTTTCATAGAAAAAAATACCTATTTTCAATCCAATATTTGACATTTCAACTAAAAAGGATAAATTTTAAACCAAAATAGGAATAGTAAAATTTCCAATTAAAAAAAAATAATTAATTTTCAACCGAATAAAAACGAATTTTTAATACAAATAGTCGAATTTTCAAATAAAAGGGATACAGTTTCAACCAAAAGTGCAATCATCAACATTTTAATATGAAAAAAAGTAATTTTCAAACAGAAAATAGAATTTTCAACAAAAGAATTAAATTTCACATGAAAAAAGAAGAATTTTAAAGAAAATACATGACATTTTGCACAAGTAGTTGAATTTTTGACCAAACGACATATATGGTTTTTTAACAAAGAAAAATAATGTTCGACCAAAAAAGAATAATTTTAATAAAAATACATGCATTTTTAAATACAAACTATAAATTTTCAAATGAAATAGTTGAATTTTGAGTTTAAAAAAATGTTAACGAAAGAGATGAATTTTCAACTAAAATTATAGAATATTCAAGGGGATTAAGTAGATTTTTTGTTAAAACACTTAATTTTCAACCAAAAATTAAATAGGTTAATTTTCAGTTAAAAAATGATTTAAAAAAAAAAACAAAAAAAAAGAATTGACAACAAAATAGTTCAAGTGTCGCCTCGAATAGTTCAATTTTCTACTAAAAAAAATGTTTCAACCAAATTTGTGAATTCACAACCCAAAAGTTGAATTTTCAAATAAAAAAGAATTTTTAAACAAAAAGATTAATTTTCTACTGAAGAAGAATTACATTGACCTGTTTTTTCCCGGCCAATTGGTCGCCCTGAAAACTTTTCATTAAAAATCACAACAAAGAGTACAACATTAAAATAAGACATTAATTTTTTTTAAAGTTAAATTTTCTACCAAAAAAGATGAATTTCAAGATAATAAATGAATTTTTTCAAGTACTTTAATTTTTCACTAAATAAGATCAGATTTCAATAAAATATTTAAATTTTCAGCTGTAAAGGATACATTTTCAAGCAAAAATGGAATTGTTAAATTTTTAATTGAAAAATAACTAACTTTCATTCGAAAATGGAATTTAAAAAAACAACAAAATAGATGAATTTGATAACAAAAAAGACGAATCTTAAGATAATATATGAATGTTTAACTAAATAGTTGAATTTTTAACTAAAAAAGATCAGTTTTCAATCAAACAGTCGAATTTTTAAATAAAAAGGATAAATTTTCAAACAAGAATAGAATAGTTACATTTTTAATTTAAAAAAAAAACAAGTAATTTTCAATCTAAAAGATTAACTTACTACCAAAAAAGTCTTACATTTACCTGATTTTGTCCGGTTTCCCGGCCAAGTCGCCGCTCTGAAAACTTTTCATTAAAAATCATAACAAGGTGTACAACATTAAAATAAGACATAATATTTATTCTATAAAATATAACGTTTATTGGGCTTTCTTAAATTTCTCTTAACTAAATACAATATATTAATTATGTTTGATCCAAGTAGTTGCATTTCTAACTAGAAAAGATCGAATTTCAATCAAATATTTGAATTCTCAACTAAAGAGGATAAATTATCAAGCAAAAATAGATTTGAAAAAAAGTTACATTTTCTACCAAAATAGACGAATGTCAAGATAATAAATGAATTGTTACCTAAGTAGTTGAATTTTCAACTAAAAAAGATCAAATTCCAATCAAATAGTCGAATTTTCAACAAAAAAGGATACATTTTCAAGCAAAAATGGAATGGTTACATTTAGAATTAAAAAAAAAAAAAAAATTTTTAATCTAAGAATGGAATTTAATTTTTTTCAGTATTTCAATATTTAATGTTAAAACCAAAAAGGATCAATTTTAAGCCAAAAGTAGAATATTAAAATTTCCAGTTACAAAAACTAAATTTAAAAAAAAAAACGAATTTTCAAACCAAATAGTCGATTTTTCAACTAAAAAATATACATTTTCAACCAAAAGTGCAAAAATTAAATTTGCAATAAAAAAGAAGAAGCAAAGTAAAATTTCCAGTTAAAAAAATTAATTTTCAACAAAACAAAAACGAACTTTCAAAAAACAATTAAATTTCCAATCAAATAGTTGAATTTTTAACGAACAGGATCAATTTACAAACAAAAATAAAAACAAAATTCTAGAACAAATATTTGGATTTACAGAAAAGAACAGTTTTATTTCTAAGAAAACGATCAAATTTTCAAACCAATAATCAATAATAAACTCAACGAAAAATAGTCAAATGTTCAATTAAAAAAAGAATTTATTTACAATTGAGTTAAACAAAATTTATTTTCAACCAAACAGTAGAATTTTCAACGTAATAATAAAATTTCCTTACAAAAAGACGAATTTATAAGAAAATGCATGAATTTTCACCCAAGTAGTTGATTTTTTTATCTAGAAAAGATCAATTTTAAACTAAAAATTATACATTATATAGCAAACACGGAATAATTACATTTTTAATTTTTAATCTAAAAATGGAATTAGAACAAAAAAATATTTAAATTTTATACCAAAAAATACGAATTTCAAGAAATTGCAGAAATTTTTACCCAATTAGTTGAATTTTTAACTAAAAATGATAAATTTTCAAGCGAAATCTAATTAAATTTTCTACTTAAAAAGTTAAATATAATTCTTTCAAATAATTATATTTGAAAGAGCAACTGAGAAGGCTGGATAAAGTTTTCGCGATCTTATCAGAAAATACAGAACGCGAAAATAGTCAAATCCCCCCATAAACACTTAAATTTTAAACTAAAAAAACACGAATTTTCAACAAAATAGTTACATTTTCCAACGAAGTGATAAATTTTCAACAAAAATTACAAATCATCTACTAGAATAGTTGAATTTGCAGCCAATTAATTTTCAAGACACAGATTAATTTTTAACGAAAAAATACGATTTTTCAAAAAACAATTAAATTTTCAATCAAATAGTTGAATTTTTAACTAAACAGGATAAAACAAATTTTCAAACAAATAATCAATAATAAACTCAACAAAAAATAGAAAAATGTTCAATTAAAAAAAAGAATTGATTTACAATTGAGTTAAACAAATTTTATTTTCAACCAAAAAGTAGAATTTTTAAAGAAATAATAGAATTTCCTTACAAAAAAATTAATTTGATAGAAAATACATGAATTTTCATTCACGTAGTTGATTTTTTAACTAAAAAAGATCAATTTTCAACATTAAACAATACATTTTTGAGAAAAAATGGAATACTTAAATTTTTAAGTTAAGGAAAATTAATTTTTAATCGAAAAATAAAATTTTGAAGAAAAAAAAGGGTTAAATTTTCTAACAAAAAAGAGAAATTTCAAGAAATTACATTAATTTTTATCAAAGCAGTTGCATCTTTAGCTAAAAAAGATTAAATTTTAATCAAATATTTGATTTTTCAACTAAAAAGGACAAATATTCAAGCAAAATGGAATAGTTAAATTAAATAGATGATTTTTCAACGAAAAAGGATAAATTTTCAACTACAAAAAAACACGAATTTTCAACAAAATAGTTACATTTTCCAACGAAGTGATAAATTTTCAACTAAAATAACAAATCTTCTATTAGAATAGTTGAATTTAACCCTTAAACGGCCAAAACGCCACTACCGGTACACTGCTTTTCAACGGCCAATAACTAAGACTATTCGACACTAGAAAAAATTGAGACACATATGTTTTTATTACTTAAGATCTCCTCTTTCCGACGGTGCCAATGAAATTTCTCAAAAAATTTTCTTATTATCCCAAAATGCAGTTTAACAAAAAAAATGTGATTTTTCGTGTCTATTTTTTTTGTGAACCATTTTCCAAAGCTTTTCGAGTCTGTAATTAACCTGGAATCTCACTAATAGGTGGAATAAATGTCTAAACTTTGAGAATCCATGGTTCAAAGATCGATTTTTCGTTTTAGTATTTTCAAAATGGCGTCTTAATGGCAAAATTTTTGTGAAAACATTCATGAATTTTTTCTACAATAAACGATTTGCTTTTCGGAAAAATCATCAAGAATAAAAAGTTCTTTTAATCAGCCGAGGAATATGCCTGAATTTTTTCGGAGCGTTTTGAGCAAAATTTTGAATTTTGCAAAAATTGTTCATATGCAAAATCCAAAATTTTGCTCATAATGCTTCGAAAAAAATCAGGCGTATTCCTTGGCTGATTACAAGAACTTTTTATTCTTGATGATTTTTCCGAAAAGCAAATCGTTTATTGTAAAAAAAATTCATGAATGTTTTCACAAAAATTTTGTCATTAAGACGCCATTTTGAAAATACTAAAACGAAAAATCGATCTTTGAACCATGGATTCTCAAAGTTTAGACATTTATTCCACCGGTTAGCGAGATTCCAGGTTAATTACAGACTCGAAAAGCTTTGGAAAATGTTTCACAAAAAAAAGGCACGAAAAATCACGTTTTTTTTTTGTTTAAACTGCATTTTGGGATAATAAATAAATTTTTTGAGGAATTTCATTGGCACCGTCGGAAAGAGGAGATCTTAAGCAATAAAAATATATGTGTCTCAATTTTTTCTAGTGTCGAATAATCTTAGTTATTGGCCGTTGAAAAGCGGTATCCCGGTAATGGCGTTTTGGCCGTTTAAGGGTTAGCCAATTAATTTTAAACGCACAGATTAATTTTTAAAGAAAAAAGACGATTTTTAATCAAAATACATGAATTTTCAAGTTAAAAAGATCAATTTTTAAACAAACCTTAAAAGCATTAAACATTTAAACATTTTCATCGAATACAAAAGTGGACTAGTAAAATTTACTGTAAGACAAAAATTAATTTTCAAACAAAAAAACAACGAATTTTAACCCAATTTAATTAAAATTTCAACTAACTAGGATAAATTTTTAAACAAAATTCGAATAGTAAAATTTCCACTTAAAAAAAATTAATTTTCAACAAACAAAATCGAAATTTCAAAAAACAATTAAATTTGCAACCACATAGTTGAATTTTTAACTGAACAGGATCAATTTACAAACAAAAATGAAAATAAATTCTAGGGCAAATATTTGTATTTACAAACAAACAGTTTTATTTCCAAGAAAATGGTCAAATTTTCAAACAAATAATCAATAATAAGCTCAACGAAATACAGTCAAATGTTCAATTAAAAAAGAATTGATTTACACTTAATTTAAGCAAAATTTATTTTCAACGAAAAAGTAGAATTTTTGACGAAATGTTTAAATTTTTTAACAAAAAAGATGAATTTTTAAGAAAATACATGAACTTTGTCCCAAGTAGTTCATTTTTTAACTGAAAACGGTCAATTTTCGACTAAAAATGATGCATTTTTAGCAAACATGGAATACTTAAATTTTTAATTTAAGAAAAAGAAATGATTTTAAATCTAAAAATGGAATAAAAAAAAAGAAAAGAGTTAAATTTTCTACCAAAAAAGACAAATATCAAGCAATTACATACATTTTTACCCAAGTAGTTGAAGTTTGAACTAAAAAAGAACAAATTTCAAATATAAAAATTTTCAACTAAATATAATAAATTTTCAAGCAAAAATGGAAAAATGGAATAGTTAAATTCGTAATTAAAAAAAACTGATTTTAAATCTAAAAATGAAAGAAAAGTTAAATTTTCTATAAAAAAAAGACAAATTACATACATATTTATCCCAGTACTTGAATTTTTAGCTAAACAAGATCAAATTTCAATTAAATATTTGAATTTTCAACCAAAAAGGAGAAAGTTTCAAGCAAAAATTGAAAGGTTAAAGTTTCACGTCGAATAATAAAATTTCATTAAAAAAAATTGATCATAACAAAAAATTTCAATAGAAAAAAAAATGAATTATCAATAACATAGTTAAATTTCGAATAAAAGAGATGAATTTTAACTAAAATTTTTTATCGTCATCCAAAAAATATATTTTTAAGAAAATAGTTAAAATTTGAAAACCAGTTATTACATTTCTAAACAAAAAGGTGTATTTTTGAACAAAAAGATGAATTTTGTACTGAAAAAAACGATTTTTTAACCAAATTTAAGAATTTACGACCAAAAAGTTCAATTTTTTCCGGTTTTGCATCCAAGTGATTGAATTTTCAACTAAAAATGCTAAATTTTCAAACAAAATGGAATAGTTAAATTATTAATTTAAAAAAATACTGATTTTAAATCTAAAAATAAAATTTTTAAAAGAAAGAGTTAAATTTTCTACCAAAAAAGACGAATTTCAAGAAATTAAATAAATTGTTACCCAAATAGTTGAATTTTTAACTAAAAAGAACAAATTTTAATAAACTATTTAAATTTTCAAGTAAAAATTATAAATTGAAAAAAACTGATTAACTAAATTCATAATTAAAAAGAAAAATTAATCTAATAATGAAAAAAAGAGTTCAATTTTTATACAAAAAGGCGAATTTTAAGAAATTACATACATATTTATCCAAGTAGTTGAATTTTTAACAACAAAAATCAAATTTTAATTATTTTAATTTTCAACTATAAAAGATAAATTTTCAAGCATAAATTTAAAGTTTCACTTCGAATAGTAAAATTTTATGTAAAAAAAAACACAAACTATTTTTAATAAAATAGTTAGATTTCCAATACAAGAGATGAATTTTAACTAAAATTTTTAATCGTCATCCAAAAAATACATTTTAAAGAAAATAGTTCAACTTTAAAAACTAGTTGTTAAATTTCTAAACAAAAAGGTGAATTTGTAAACCAAAAGATTGATTTTCTACTGAAAAAAAAACGATTTTCTTTACAAAATTTAAGAATTTATAACCAAAAAGTTCATTTCTTTCCCCGGTTTCCAGTCAAGTCGCCGCCCTGAAAATTTTTTATTGAAAAATCATAACAAGGAGTACAACAGTAAAATAAGACATTGTCTTTGTTCTATAAAATATAACGTTTATTGGGCTTTCTGAAATTTCTCTTAACAAAATACAATATATTAATTATATTTAAGACGAGTGTCTGAGTTTTCAAAGTATAAATAGACACTATTGTAGATGACAAGTCGAATATTTCTTGATGAGATCGCACGTACAAAGCGAATTGAGATGAGATGAAAATACACGTATTTTATGTACAGGAATATTTAATGTCTTTAATTATTTATTCTACTTTAGGAAGCTATTTTCAATATTCTATATTGATCATTCATAACCGAATTGAATCTTCACAACTTGAACATTCATTTCCACCACCGACGACGTGAAGCTCTTGAAAAAAATTCAAAATTCCTCAGTCAAATCAAAAACTCCTACAATCATTGGAAGAAACGCTAAGGTCACAAAAACCACGGAAAATTCGTAATGGAGGAGAAAAAACGAAATCTAATTAAATTTTCTACTTAAAAAATTAAATATAATTCCTTCAAATAATTAATATTAGGGAAGAGCAACTGAGAAGGCTGGATAAAGTTTTCGCGATCTTGTAAGAAAATACAGAACGCGAAAATAGTCCAATCCCCCCATAAACACTTTAATTTTAAACTAAAAAAACATTAATTTTCAACTAAATAGATGACTTTTCACCTAAAAAGGACATATTTTCAACTAAAAAAATGTAATTTTCAATTGAATAGATTATTTTTCAACTAAAAAGGATAAATTTTCAACCAAAAAAACACAAAATTTCAACAAAATAGTTACAATTTCCAACAAAATGATAAATTTCAAACTAAAATTGCGAATCTTCTACTAAAATAGTTGAATTTGAAACCAATTAATTTTCCACGCACAGATTAATTTTTAAAGCAAAAATACGATGTTTAATAAAAATTCATGAATTTTCAAGTAAAAATATCAATTTTTAAACAAACATTAAATAGTTAAATTTTCATCGAGAAAATACGTATTTCCAGTTGAATAATTGAAATTTCAACTAAAAAGGATACATTTTAAAACAGAATTGGAATAGTAAAATTTCCAGTTAAAAAAATTAATTTTCAAAACAGAAAAAAAACGAATATTCAAAAAACAAGTAAATTTCCAATCAAATAGTTGAATTTTTATCTAAACAGGATCAATTTACAAACAAAAATGAAAACAAAATTCTAGAACAAACATTGGGATTTACAAAAAAAAACAGTATTATCAAGAAAACGATCAAATTTTCAAACCAATAATCAATAATAAACTCAACAAAAAATAGTCAAATGTTCAATTAAAAAAAGAATTTAATTACAATTGAGTTAAACAAAATTTATTTCCAACCAAAAAGTAGAATTTTCAACGAAATAATTTAATTTTCTTACAGAAAAGACGAATTTTTAAGGAAATACATGAATTTTCATCCAATTAGTTGATTTTTTAAGTAAAAAGATCAATTTTCAACCTTAAAAAATAAATTTTGAGCAAAAATAGATTACTTAAATTTTTAATTGAAGGAAAACTAATTTTTAATCGAAAAATGAAATTTGGACGAAAAAAATGATTACATGTTCTACCAAATAAGAGAAATTTCAAGAAATTACATTAATTTTTATCAAAGCAGTTGCATTTTTAACTAGAAAAAAATTCAATGAAATATTTGAATTTTCAACCAAAAAGGATAAATTTTCAAGCAAAATGGAATAGTTAAATTTGAAAAAAAATGATTTTAAATCTAAAAATTAAAAAAAAAATACTAAAATTTTCTAACAAAAAAGATTAATTGAAAGAAATTACATAAATTTGTATCCAAATAGTTGAATTTTTAACTAAAAAAAAATTTCAATCAACATTTGAAATTTCAACTAAAAAGGATAAATTTTCAAGTAAAATCGAATGGTTAAATTTAAAAAAAAAACTGATTTTAACTCTAAAAATGGAATTAAAAAAAAAAGTTAAATTTTCTACAAAAAGACGATTTTCAAGAAATGACACACGGTTTTACTCAAGTAGTTGAACTTTTAACTAAAAAAGAACAAATTTCAATTAAATATTTGAATTTCAACTAAAAACGATAAATTTTGAAGCAAAAACTGAAAATTTAAAGTTTCACCTCGAATAGTAAATTTTGAATTAAATTTTTTTTTTAAATCAACGAAAAAAAAACAAATTCTCAATAACATAGTAAAATTTCGAATCAAAGCGATGAATTTTAACTAGAATTTTTAATCGTCATCCAAAAAATACATTTGTAGAGAAAATTTCAAATTTAAAAACTAGTTGTTAAATTTCTAAAAAAAAGATGAATTTTTAAACAAAAAGATCAGTTTTCTACTGACAAAAAAAAAGAATTTTTAACAAAATTCAAGAATTCACAACCAAAAATTTAAATTTTCAACTAAGAAAGAAAAATTTTTAAACAAAAAGATGAACTTACTACCAAAAAAAAGACCTGAAAACTTTTCATTAAAAATGATAACAAGGAGTACAACAGTAAAATAACACATTATCTTTATTCTATAAAATATAACGTTTATTGGGCTTTCTTAAATTTCTCTTAACAAAATACAATATATTAATTATATTTGAGACGAGTGCCTGAGTTTTCAAAGTATAAATAGACACTATTGTAGATGACAAGTCGAATATTTCTTGATGAGATCGCACGTACAAAGCGAATTGAAATGAGATGAAAATACACGTATTTTCTGTACAGGAATATTTAATTTATTTAATTATTTATTCTACTTTAGGAAGCTATTTTCAATATTCTATGTTGATCATTCTTAACCGAATTGAATCTTCACAACTTGAACATTCATTTCCACCACCGACGACGTGAAGCTCTTGAAAAAAATTCAAAATTCCTCAGTCAAATCAAAAATTCCTACAATCATTGGAAGAAACGCTAAGGTCACAAAAACCACAGAAAAATCGTAATGGAGAAGAAAAACGAAATCTAATTAAATTTTCTACTTAAAAAGTTAAATATAATTCCTTTAAATAATTAATATTAAGGAAGAGCAACTGAGAAGGCTGGATAAGGTTTTCGCGATCTTGTAAGAAAATACAGGAACGCGAAAATAGTCAAATTCCCCCACTTTTTTATCTAGAAAAAGTACCAAAAGGGTAAAAACTACCAGAAGATACGTCGTTTCATATTAAGTCACGCGACCTTTTGAAACAGGACGTATTTATTTAAGAACCACTTAAGTGAAACCCCGCGCGACTCAAGTCACAAGCCTTATTATAAATTGTTACAATCTTATCCTAAAAAAAAAAAAAACATTTATGCGTTAGCAAAAAGAAAATCGTGATAGAACACTTGTGAAGATTTGAAGATTAAAAAGCAGTCGGCATTTTCGGAATGTTGGCCCCTTTTCAGGAACGCTTAATGTGCCAAAATAGGAAATTGATAGGATAAATAAAAAAATTGAAAAAAATTAAGCAGCCTTTTTAGATATTTGCCAATTATTTCGATCAATTTAAAAAAATTTTTGCTAAATTAAAAATATATCAATTCAAAATTATGTGGTAATCATATTTTATGAAAAAAAAGAAACATAAAGAAACTTTTGTTCGGTTCCCTTTTCTCTTTTCTTTTTTTTTCAATATAAAACTTTGAAGAAACACAATTTTCAGAATGTGCCTCCATAATTGAATTATTATTTTTTTTTTCGAAATTTTCCATACTTATTATACCTTTAGGTAATTATATGGAATTTACAGGAATATTAAAATTTGAAATAACAAAAAATGTCTCGTAATTTCGTATGAAATCCTGGGATCAATACAGGGTGTCTACTCAAATTCTGGAAAAAAATTCATAACGGGACTTTTGTAAATATGCCTTATAAATATTTGTGTCCAAATGAAATTTACTCAATTTTTTTTTCATTTGCGAAAGTAACTTTATTAAACGATAAATGAACTTTTAACCAAATCGTTGAAATTTTTAACCAAAAAGATTAATTTTCTATTTAAAACTGAATCCAACAAATGAATTTTTACCTAAAAAGGATAAATTTTCAAGCAAAAATAGAACAGGTAAACTTTCAGTTAAAAAAAAATTAATTTTCGACCAAAAGAAGAAAAAATCTAGAAAAGAATCAATTTCAACCAAACATATGAATTTTAAACTACAAAGTATCAATTGTCAAGCCCCAAAAAACTTTAATTTTCATGAAAATAGTTGCATTTTAAACCAAAAAAATATCATTTTTCATGTAAGTAGATGACTTTTCAAATAAAAAAGATAAATTTTGAACAAAAAAAAAAAAAATTTAACCAAAAGTGGAATAGTAAAATGTCCAGTTAAAAAACAATTATTAAAAAAAAAGGAATTTTCCCCAAAATAATTAAATTTTCAACGAAAAAAAGACAAATTTCTAATCGAATAATTGATATTTTAACTAAAAAATGATAAATTTTTAAACAAAAATGAACAATTTTAATTTTTAGTAAAAAGAAAATTAATTAGAAAAACGGTGGAATTTTCCATAAAATTAAATTTTTTACCAAAAAGATGAATTTTCACCCAGGTAGTTGAATTTTTAACTAAAAAGGATAGATTTTCAAACAAGAATGGAATAGTTGAATTTTTTATTTTAAAAAATTAGTTTTCAACCAAAAAATGGAATTTTCAACAAAATTGTTAAATTTTCCAATGAAGTGATGAATTTTCAACTAAAATTACGAATTTTTTCTGTAAAAGCTGAATTTTAAACCAAAACGAATAATTTTAAAGAAACCGACTATTTGTTAACTAAAAAAAGACGTTTTTTAAAACTAGAATACATGAATTTTCAAGAAAAAAAGATAAAATTGCAAACAAACATGGAATAGTTAAATTTTCAATGAAAAAATACTTATTTTGAATCAAATAATAGAATTTCCAATAAAAAAAAATCAATTTTCAATAAAATAGTTGAATTTTCAACTAAAAATAATAAATTATTAAAAAAAATGAAATAATCAAATTTTTAATTTAAAAAATTCATTAAAAAGTGGAAATTTTTAACAAAATATTGAAATTTTTTACAAAAAAGAAGAATTTCCAAGAAAATACATGAAATTTCACTCAAATACTTGAAATTCTAATTAAAAAATAATAATATCTAGATTTTTAGGAAAATAGTTCAATTTTTTAACGAAGTGATAAATTTTTAAATAAAATTAAGTTTTTTTATGTACTGAAATAGTTAGCTTATAGAACACAAATATGCTTTTTTAAGAAAGTGAAATTATGTTCGGCAAAACAAAAAAAGAATTTTCATCAAAATAGATGAATTTTCAGATAAAAAATGTTAATTTTCAAATGGATTAGTTATATTTTCAGTAAATAAAATTAAAATTCAAAAATTGGATTATGTTAATTTTTATTAAAAAAAAAATGTCACCTAAAAATTGAATAGGTATATTTTCTGTTAAAAATTAATTTTCAACAATAGAAAAAAATGAATTTCCGAAAAATAGTTAAATTTTCAATAGAAAAAAAAAAATAAAAAATAATTCTCCACAAGGCAGTTAAATTTTCAACCAAAGAGATGATTTTTTAAAATTGAAAATTATAAATATTTAACCCAAATTATTAATTTTTACCAAAAGAATTTAACTTTAACCCAATTACTTAAATTTGCATTCAGAAAATATACATTCTCAACAAAAATGTAACAGTTGATGTACCAAGCAAAAAAAATTTTAACTAAAAAGTGAAATTTTCAACAAAATAATTAAATTTTCCACCAAAAAATACGAATTTTCACCCAAGTAGTTGAATTTTTAACTAAAAAAGATCATTTTTCAATCAAATACTCGAATTTTCAACTGAAAAGTATACATTTGCAAACAAAAATGGAATAGTACATTTTTAATTTAAAACAAATCGAATCATAACATGAAGTTTTGAACAAAATAATTAAATTTTATACCAAAAAAGATTATTTAAAAAAAAATACATAAATTTTGACTCAAATAGTTAATTTTTTAACTAAAAAATATCAGTTTTCAATAAAATAATCGAATTTTCAACTAAAAATGAATAATTTTTCAGAAAAACTAAAGGTTAAATTTTTAATTAAAAAAAAATTCAATCTAAAAATGGATTTTTTTAAAGTTACATTTTCTACAAAAAAAAAAGACGAATTTTTAAGAAAATACATACATTTTTAATCAAAATATTCGAATTTTTGAGCGAAAAAGAATAAATTCTCAAACAAAAATGAAATAGTTAAGTTTTGAAACGAAAAAAAATTAATTTTCAAACAACAATTTAGAATTTTCAAAAAAAAAACAAAAAAAAAACAGTTAAATTTTCCATAAAGTGATAAATTTGATTTAATATTAAGAATTTTCTACTAAAAAAGTTGAATTTTAAATCACAAATATGATTTTTTAACAAAGAAGAATAATGTTCAACGAAAAAAGAATTTCTATATAAGTTATTTTAAATAAAAATAGTTCATTCCAGGAATACAAAGCTACTTTCACAAACGAAAAATATTATTATTTAATGTTATATTAAAATTTAAACCCAATTTAGGCACGCTGTCGAAAAAAATTCCATGAAAATTTCAGGTTTTCCAGGTTAAAAGACACCCTAAAAAAAAATCTCATCGAAAAAAGAGTTTCTAGCAAAAAATCTCCACTCGCGATTAATGAAACCCCATCCACAAAAACCCCCCAATATTTTTCGTCGCCTTAACAGTTACAATTACCACCTTTCCTCGATCGGTGCGTTACGAGCAAACAAAAAAATATCGATTGCAAATAAATAAGAAATTAGTCCAGCTAGTATCCTCCTTCGAGAATCTCGAATAAATAATCACCTAGAAACTCAATAACAGAAGGAATTAATGAAAAATAATAAAAATAAAAAATAAAAGCGGACAGCTCACTAAAAAAAAGAGTCTCTACTTAAATTTCTTGAATTGGAGGAAACACAAGTTCGATTATTTCTCGAATTTATGCACCCAACTCGTATCTCTTGAATCCCAACTCACTCAACGTTTCCAACAGTTTATTGTTATAATTTATATCACAATATAGCAAAAATTGTCGCTCGCCTTCACCTATTCTCAATTATCAAGTGTCCGCTCTCCTGAGCACGATTCGGCAAATTCAAATTGACCGGCGTCTGCTGAACTTCTGGCCGCGCAATCGCCACCGGAACTTCCTCATTGCTCGCATTATTCGTCGTCTTCTCCACCTTGTACAAAATATCATGACAAAGCGGACACCTGTCCTGCACATAGAGCCACTTTCTCAGACAAACCCCATGGAAAAAGTGGCTGCACTTGGTAATTTTTGCGCTCTGCATCTCCTGATAGCAGATCGCGCAAACATCATCCAGTCTTCGCAACTGCTCGGCATCAGCCTCCGGCAGGGAATTAATTTTGTTGACAGCAGCCCTCCTCTTCATGAAAATACTCCAGCCAGCCGTCGCCTCGCAATAAATATTGAAATAGGCGTGAATGCACATCATGATTGCACGGATTGCGCCACCCGACTCAAAGATCAGAATCCAGAGGCCGTTGAAGAAGAGAATCACTCCAAAGGCAAACTCGACCGTATTGCCAAACGATCTGATCACGTACACATAATCGTCGAGCTGCTCCCAAAAGGTGCTGCGATAGGCCTCAAAGAGAAAGAGAAAGTAGATCGCAAGAGAGACAATCACCTTGACGATGACCTCGACACTGAACACGGAAACCGCGAGCATCCAGGTGCTGATTGTAAAGTGCGACCAGAGGAAGATCAGAAGTGTCGTTGGGAAGAAGATGAGAAAAGTGCAGACAGCTAGGGCCCGCAGGTGTCGGTGAAGAGCAGGATTGTGGGAAGCACTGAGAGACATCAGGAGGGGATTGACGGTGTTGTGGACAAAGTGGAGAATCGCGGTGAAGAGGAGGCAGAAGTTTCTGTAGAGTCGCACGATCCGTTTCTCTCGGTCGAGGGAAGTCAGGCCCGTTTGGAGTGCGAGGATGTAGAAGAGGATGGCCGAGACTGTGCCCATGTTTTTGTCATCCTCATCGGCGGTGAGGAGCACCCAGCGGAAGAAGGAGCCGATGTAGTGGCAGATGAGGGAGATGATGCTCGTCATGCCGAGGAGTGCCGTCAGGGTCTCGCAGCCGTTCACGAGGAGGGTGCGGATCATCAGGTAGTAGGTAAAGCTGTCCTCGCGATAGTGGTTTCCCAAAATCTGGATGATTTGCTCGAAGACGCGCAGGAGCCAGAAGGTTCTGAGAACACAGGGCACGTTGAGCCGACTCCACTCGGTCTCGACGAGCGCGGACAGGCCGAAATTGCTGATAAAGTTTCGAACGTGCTGGTAGCCGCGGTAGATTGTCTTCAGCATTGATATTCCGTAGTACCAGATCACAAATTTTGAGACTCCGAGGGGAAGGAGTGTCGCGAAGACGGGCGCGTGATAGAGGACGAACGTCTGAAAAATAATGGTTGGTGAGAAAGTAGTTGGGTGATGTTCAAAAACTACGTCAAGATACATAATATTTTCAGAGACTTCACTCACCAAAATGGTAAAAAAAAACCATGGAAAATAGGGCGATTTTTAAACAAAAATTCGGGAATGAATTCTTTTGAATCGAATTAATTTAAAAACGCTTAATATTCCAAACAAAAAAGGTTCTACCAAATATGAATAATTTTCTTTAGAAAAAAAAAGTTTTCTACCAAAAACAGACGAATTCTCACTCAAATATTTGAATTTTCAACTAAAAAGGACAAATTTTCAAAGAAAAAGTAAAGGGGTTGGATTTAATACAGTTGAATTTTCAACAAAAATAATTAAATTTTAAACTTTTTTCTTTGATTTCTTTTGATAAAAGTTTAAAATAAAATGCAAAATATAATACTTGAAGAGACTTCACTCAC
>NC_046662.1:17834024-17850400 GCF_010883055.1 Belonocnema kinseyi | reverse complement strand
TGGATTTAATACAGTTGAAATTTCAACAAAAATAATTAAATTTTAAACTTTTTTCTTTGATTTCTTTTGATAAAAGTTTAAAATAAAATGCAAAATATAATATTCGAAGATACTTCACTCACCAAAATGGTAAAAAAAAAACATGGAAAATAGGGCGATTTTTAAATAAAAAATTCGGGAATAAATTCTTTTGAATCGAATTAATTTAAAAACGCTTAATATTTCAAACAAAAGAGGTTCTTCCAAATATGAATAATTTTGTACATAAAAAAAAAGTTTTTATCGAAGCCAGACAAATTTTCACTCAAATAGTTGAATTTTAAACTAAAATGGATAAATTTTCGAACAAAAATGGAACAGTTAAATTTTCTGTAAAAAATCAATTTTCAACGAAAAAGAATCGAATTTTCACACAAATAGTTCAATTTTCGGCTAAAAAATATTGAGTTTCAACTAAAAAGGGTCAATTAAAAAAAAAGTGACACTTAAATTTCCATAAAAGATTAATTTCCAACTAAAAAGGATCATTTTTCCAACCAAAATGGAACAGTTAAATTTTATCTAAAAAATGAATTTTCAACAAAAAAGCAACAAAAGAAAATCAAATTTTCACCCAATTAGTTGAGCTGTTAACTAAAAAAGATTAATTTTCAATCAAATAGAATACATTTGCAACACGAGAAACTCGTATTTTCGCCTAAATAGCTAAATTTTCAAATAAAAAAAAATCAATTTTCAATTACATAGATGACTTTCCAACTAAAAGGGATAAATTTACACCCAAAAACAGATAGTAACATTTTCAATTTAAAAAATTAGTTTTCAACCAAAAAATTGAGTTTTTTAAAATGCACTTAAGTTTTCTACCAAAAAATTCTAATTTGCTCACAAATAATTTAATTTTGAAATAACTAGTTGATTTTTCAATTAAAAAGAATAAATTTTCAACCAAAAAAAAAAACGAATTTTCAACAAAACAGTTACATTTGCCAATGAAACAATAAATTTTCAACAAAAATTTCAACTACAAAGGATCAATTTTAAACCAAAAGTTAAAGAGTAAAATATACAGTAAAAAAATTAATTTCAATACAAAAAAAAACGAATTTCCAACCAAATAATTGAATTTTTTACTACAAAATACCAATTTTCAACTAACAAAGAGAAATTTTCAAAGAAAAATGGAATAGTTATATTTTTAATAAAAAAAAAAAATTTTCACCCAAATAATTAAAATTTCTATAAAAAAAATATCAACGTTCAACTACATAGATTACTTTTTAACTAAAAAGAATAAATTTTTAACAACAAAACAACACAAATTTTAAAAAAGTAGTTACATTTCCCAACGAAGCAATGAATTTTCAACTAAAATTTCAACTAAAAAGGATATATTTGAATCCAAACGTGAAATAGTAAAATTTCCAGTAAAAAAATTAATTAAAAAAAAATTCAGCCCAATAGTTGAATTTTGAACTAAAAAAATAGCAATTTTGAATTACATAGGTAACTTTTCAACTAAAACGGAAACATTTTCTAGAAAAAATGGATGTTAAATTTTTGATTTAAAATATGTCAATTTTCAATTATATTATCAATATTATCAATTTAATTTTCCACTAAAATTATGAAAATTCTGCTAGAATAGTTGAATTTTAAGCCAAATAATTTCCAACAGATTTAAACAAACAGTTAAAAGTTAAATATACAACGAAAAAAACACCCATTTTCAATTAAATAGTTGAAGTTTCAAGTTAAAAAGACAAATTTTAAACCAAAAGTAAATCCGTAAAATTTACAGTAAAAAAATTATTTAAAAAAAAAAACCAATGATTTTTCACCCTAATAATTGAATTTTCAACTTGAAAATATCAATTTTTAATTAAATAGATGACTTTTTAACTAAAAAGAATATATTTTTAACCAATGCGGAGAACTAAAATGCCCAGTTGAAAAAATTAATTTTCAACCAAAATAAAACGAATTGTCAGCCAAAAATTGAATTTTCAATCAAACAGTTGACTTTTTAACTAAAAAGGATATATATTCTATAAAAAATATGGAATAGTTAAATAGATTATTAAAAAAATCCAATATAAAAATGGAATTTAAAAAAAAAGTTAAATTTTCTAAAAAAAAATACTATTTTTAAGATAATACATGAATTTTTACCCAAGTAGTTGAATTTTCAACTAAAAAAAAAATAAAATTTTGATTAAATAATCGAATTTTTAACTAAAAGGGATTAATTTCGAAGTAAAAATGAAAGTTAAATTTTTAATTAAAATAAATTTAATCTAAAATTGGGATTTTCAATTTTTTTTAATAAATTAGAAAAATAGTTAAATTTACCCAAACATTTTTTAAAATTAATTCTAAATTAAAAGAATAACACTAGAATTAAAAAAGCATTTAACCAAAAATAGTTTGGAGTTTAGAGTATTGGAGTTTTTTTTAAAGAGGTAAAAGAAATGTCTTTCAACTTCCTATACAAAAAGACGTAAAATGTCGAAATAATTTTAAAAAAAGGGAAGTCTCTTGAAAACCGGGAAAAAGAGGAATTCTTTCTTTAAAAAAGACCCTACTTAAAATGTGACGTAGTTTTTAAACACCTCTGAGGGCCCCTACTTAAATTAGGTTAGTTATTGTTTTCAGAAAATGACCTTTCAAAATAATAATTAAATTCTCGAATAAATAAAGGAATTTTAAACCAAAAAATATAAAATTTCATCCAAAAACAAGATTAATTTTAAAACCAAAGAGACGAATTTTAAAAAAAATGCCGATTTTTTAATCCTAAAAGAAAAAAAACTACATTGTTTAACCTTCAAGAAGTTGAATTTTCAATTGTAAAAAATCATTTTGCAAAAAAAAAAATAGTTAAACTTTTAACCAGAGATGAATTTTCTACTAAAAATATAAATCTTCAACAAGAAAATTATGTCATAACAAAGTGGTTTGAAATAAATTTCAAACAAAATAGTTGAATCCAAAAGAAAAGGAGATTAATTTTCAAGCAAAGCTTCGCCTTTTTATTTAGGAAAAATAAAATTTCCTCTAATAATGATGAATTTTTAAATCGAAAAGACAAATTTTCAACAACATAAATTCGAGTTTTCATCCAAAAAGACTTTATTTTGACTTTTTAATATCAAAATATAAGTTTTAAATAAGAAGTAAATCTCCTACGAAGATGCTTAAATTTTCAACCCAGTTAGAAAAATTTTCAACAAAAGAATTAACTTTCTAACATAGTTGTTTAACTTTTAAACAAACATTTGCATTTTGATCCAACAAAATATGCATTTTTTTACTAAAATAGAGGCATTTTTTAATTAAAAGGACAAATTTGAAAAAATATGCACAAATATGCGCAAATTACCCGTAAATTTAATTATATTACATCTTTTATTTAAAATATTATATAACATTTATTAATAATTTATTAAATTTTACAATTCAAAAATAAATAAAACGATAATAAAATTTCTAAATGATTTAAGTAACAAATACAAAATAATTATATTAAAAATAATTTTTGGTATTGTAAAAGAAACTTAATTATTAAAAAAGGAAAATTAGTTTTAGAACCTTTTTTAAAAAGGTTAATTTAAAGGTTTTAATTTATTTAAAACTTTCGAAGTTAATTGACCTAACATTTTATTTTTAATAATATTTGTTAATTATTAAAAATTAATTTTTCGAAATAATGTATTATTCATAATTATTAATAATATAAATATTTTTTTAATGTATGAAGTAAAATCATTAATTTTTTTTTAATATTTGTTTTTTAATTCTAAGGAATAAACTTTAAAGTTAATATTATAATATGAATTCAATTTGAAATAATATAATTAAAATATTAATTTTTTGAAAATATTTAATAATTTTTCATTATAATTAAAAATAATTTGAAACTTTAATTTTTAATAATAGTATTAAAGTACAAATATAAATTTAATTTAATTTATAATAATGAGTTAATTAGTAAACCTAATTTTTTATTTATTATATGAATACATTTAAATATTAATTTCATGAACTGAGTAAAATAACAATTTTATTCAAAAAGTACATTTTTAACCGAAAAGGATGCATTTTCAACAAAATTAAAATATATAAAATAATTAAAATATGTACAAATTGCGCCAATTATATTAAACTTTTAATTAAAAATATATTATATAAATTTTATTAAAAATATATTAAATAACATTTATTAATAATTTATTAAATATTAGTAATTATACTACATTTTCATTTGTTAACTGAAACACAAACGAAATAATAATAAATTTTTTAAAATAATTTACGTGATAAATATAAAATAATTATATCAATAATATTTTTCTAGTATTGTAAAAGAAAAATTAATTTTTGGTATCTTTTGTATCAGGGTTAATTTCAAATTTTTAATCAATTTAAAATTTTGGAAATTAATTAAGCTTAAATTTAATTTTAATTGATATTTTTTAATTATTAAAATATAATTTTTGGAAATAATATATTATTCATAATTAATAATATCAAATTTTGTAATAAATGAAAAAAATTTAATTAATATTTTTTTTATAAATATTTTCATAAATATATAAATATCTATTTTTTTAATTTTCGGAGAAAAATTTCAAGTTATTATTATAAAGGGAAATTTAAAAATAATATAATTTAAAATATTGATTCTTTAAAATATTAAATAATTTATCATTATAATTTTTAATAATAATAATAAGACATCGTCGTAATAAAGCAATACTACTTAAGCAACACTACTTAAAAGTGTTGTTAGAATGAAAAATTAGAAATTATATTGAATTTTAATTTTATAATTAAAAAACACGTAAAATAATAATAAAATTTCTGAATAATTTCGGAAATAAATACAAAATAATTATATTGATAAAATTTTTCTAGTATTGTAAAAAAATTTATGTAATTATTAAAAAAGAACAATTAATTTTTTCTACCTTTTGTATCAGTGTTAATATAAAGCTTTTAATTAATTTAACGTTAACGAAATTAATGGAGCTAAAATTTAATTTAAATTATTATTTATAAATGATTAAAAATTAATTATATTTTAATTCATAAATATATAAATAAATAAATTTTTTAAAAGTGCTAAGAAATAAACTTTAAGATTAATATTCTAAATTTAATTTAATTTAAAATAAATATTAAATTAGTAAACAATTTTTTTTCATTTATTATTTGAATACATTTAAATATTAAATTTAAAAGATAAATTTTTTTGAAAATATTTAATAATTAATAATGATCATTAAAACAATTTAAAATTTTATGTTTTAATAATATTTAAATATTAATATAAATTTAATTAAAAATAATGATCAATTATTAAATCAAATGTTTTATTTATTATATAATTAAATTTAAATAATAAATTAATTAACTAACCAAAATAAGAATTTTAATCAAAATTAAAATAAATAAACTATGTAGAAATTGCCCTTTCAGCTAATTATATTAAATTTTGAATTAAAAATATTATAAAAAATTGATTAATAATTTATTAAATAAGTCGCAACAAAGTAATAATACTTGAAAGTGTTGTAAGAATGAAAAATTAAAAATATTATTAATTATAATGAATTTTAGTGTTATAATATAAAACTAAGTAAAATAATACCATTCCTAAATAATGTAAGGAATAAATGAATTTTGTTAAAAATAATACAATTTAAAAGATTAATTTTTTGAAAATGTTTAATAATAGTATTTAAATATAAATACAAACTTAATGAAAATGATTAAATTAGCAAACAAAATGTTTTATCTATTATATAAATATATTTAAATATTGATTAATAAACAAACTAAAATAAGAATTTTAATCGAAAAGTACATTTTCAACTAAAAAAGATGAATTTTCAAAACAATTAAAATATATAAAAATTAGAAATAAAATAAAAAATTAGAATGAATATTTTTATATAATGTATAATAATTATATTAAATTTTAATTTTATAATTTCAAAAAAATAACATAATTATAAGATTTCTAAATAATTTAAGTAATAAATATAAAATAATCATATTAATAATAGTCTTTAGTATTATGAAAAAAAATTTACTTTTTTGCACCTTTTGTATCGGGGTAAATTAAATTTTTTTAAATATTTAATTTATATTTATATTTATTATATGAATAAATTTAAATATTAAATTAAATAAGTCGTAAAAAAGTAATTATACTGGAAAGTGTTATTAGCATAATATTATTTAAATATTAGGAATTACATTAAATTTTAATTTCATAATTCAAGAATAAAAAAATAAAATAATAAAAATTTTTAATAGTTTAAGTAACAAATATAAAATAATTATATTAATAATATTTTTGAGTATTGAAAAAGAAATTTATTTAAAGATTGAAAAAGAAAAAATTATGTTTTGTACCTTGTGTATCAGGGTTAATTTGAAGTTTTTAATTAATCAAAAAAAATTCGAAATTAATTGAGCTACAATTTTATATAATATAATATAACATATTATTCAATAAATTTAATAATATTATTAAAATATAAATTTATTTAATTTAAAAATCATTAATCCAGTAAGCAAATTTTTTCATTTATTATATAAATACATTTAAATATTAAATTAATGAACTAAAAAAAAAAAAAAAAAAAAAAAAAAAAAAAAAAAAAAAAAAAAAAAGAATTTTAACCAAATAGTAAATTTCCAACCAAAAAGGATGACTTTTCAAACAAAATTGTAAAATTTTTAAAGAAATAAAAAATTGTATAACTGAAACAATCTTCAAGCGGAAGAAAGTGAAAAAATATATAAACATAAAAACAAGGAAAAGAAATTAATAACAAAATTATTACATCAGTGTTACCGTAAAATTTCATTAAAAAAATTCCCGAATTTTCCCCCGACCAATTTTACAAGCGCAATGAAAAAATTTCAAATTTAATTTAAAAACTTGAAAAATTTATTCTGCTAAACAATTATTTAAAGTCATAGAAATTCCCTGACTTTTTTAAAAATTGTTGTTGCACAAGTTCATTTTTTTCTCACCAGGTTTCTTTGGCGCCTAAAGTTATATTCTTAATGAACTTTTTCCACAATTACTGCGATTTATTTATTTCATTCGCGAATTTCCAAAAGTACAGTCCCTCAGAAGCTTAGAATTTAAAAAAAAAATAAATAAATAAATAAATAAAAGAAAATAAAAAAATTTGATAGTTTTGAGAAGCTTACCGGAATGGGATGAATTCCTAAGATTGAAGGCGCCATAAAACTGAAAGCCAGAAGCTTCTGGACGAAGGGATTCCTCGGAGCAAGATGAATATAGCAAAAAATGCTTGCTAGGACACATTGGAGAATGTAGTTCTGGATGACGATGAGACCCGTTCCGTACTGCATCAGTTCTTTTAGATTTAGACAGAGGATGTCATCTAGGATGCTAGTCTCGCCCTCTCGGGAAATTAAATAGGCGCTGATTGCCTTTATTGTACTGACGTTCGACCAATATGATATGAATATTACTCCCACGGATATCAGGTACAAATATACGATTAGGAGATGCCTAGTTGAGAGCACAAACATACAGAGTGAGGCGATACAACCTGAAAAATTAGAAGAAAAAAAAATTTGTTACAAGAGGGAAAATTTCAACTTGAACCCTATTTGTATCCATTATTACTAAAAATATAAATTTTTAACCAATAAGATTTATTTTCTAATAAAGAAGATGGATTAAAAAAAAAATACATGAAATTTCAACAAAATGCATGAATTTTCACCAAAGCAATTGAAATTTCAACTAGAAAAGACCAATTTTCAATCAAATAGTAGAATTTTCACTTAAAAAATATCCATTTTTAACCAAATAACTGATTGATAATCCTTCCAAAAATTTTCAACAGTATTATTCAATTTTCTAACAAAAAAATTCAAAATTTCACCCACATAGTTGAATTTTCAACTAGAAAAGATAAATTTTCAATTAACTAGTTGATTTTCCAACTAAAACAAATACATTTTGAACAAAAAAACACGAATTTTTAACAAAAGAGTTACATTTTCCGACGGAGTGATGTATTTACAAAAAAATGTAAACTAAACAGGATAAATTTTTAACCAAAAGGGGAAGAGTAAAATTGCCACTCAAATAATTGATTTTTCCACTTCAAAAATACCAATTTTCAATCAAATACTTGAATTTTTAATTAAAAAGGAGAAATTTAAAAAAAAAAGTTAAATTTTTAATTAAATTTTTTGTTTAAATCCAAATTCAATTTTCATTTTAATAGATGACTTTTCAAATAAAAAGGATCAATTTTCAACCAAAAAAACATTTTTCAATTAAAATTTTAACTAAAAAGGATGAATTTTACACAAAAATTGGAATAGTAAAATTTACAACAACAAAATGTTCAAAATAACAAAAAACGAATTTGCAAACAAATAATCAAATTTTCAACTAAAAAGGATAAATTTTCAAACAAAAATGAAACAGTTAAAGTCAATAGTTGAACAAATTTTCAACTAAAAAGGATAAATTTTCAACAACGAAAAAGAAAACTAATTTTCACCCAAATAGTTCGATTTGCAACTAAAAAAATATCAATTTTCAATTAACTAGATGACTTTAAAAAAAAACGGAATAATTACATTTTTAAGTGAGACAGTTAATTTTCAACAAAAAAATGGAGTTTTCAACAATATAATTCAATTTTCTACAAAAAATTCAAATTTTTCCCCAAATAGTTGAATTTTCAACTTGAAAAGATCAATTTTCAATTAACTAGTTTGATTTTTCAACTAAAAAGTACAAATTTTAAGCCAAAAGTGGAAGAGTAAAATTTACAGTAAAAATTTATTAATTTCAACAAAATGAACAAAAAAAAAACGAATTTGAACCCAAATAATTGAATTTTCAACTAAAAAGAGATACATTTTTAATCAAATAGTTGAATTTTAGAATAAAAAGGATAAGTTCTTAAACAAAAATGTAACAGGTAGATTTTAAAAGATAAATAAATACATTTTTTAACAAAAAAAAACAAAAAAAGTCAATTTTCAATCAAGTAGATAAATTTTAAACTAAAAGGACAAATTTTAAATAAATAAAAACAATAATTTTGAACAAAACAGTTACATTTTCCAAGAAAGTGATGTATTTTCAACAAAAATTTCAACTGAAAAGGATACATTTTAAACCAAAAGTGGAAGCGAAAAATTTACAATAAAAAATATTAATTTTCAACAAAAACTTTTAAAAAAATCGAATTTTCAGCCAAATAGTTGAATTTTCCATTAAAAAAATATAATTTTTCAATTAAATAGCTAATTTTTTAACTAAAAAAGGATAAATTTTCAACAAAAAAATGCAGCAGTTAAATTTTCAGTAAAAAATTTTTTAGCAAAAAAAAAATATATATAATTTTAACCCAAATATGTAGTTGAATTTTCAACCAGATCAATTTTCAATCAAGTAGATAAATTTTTAACTAAAAGGCTAAATTTACAACAACACGAATTTTCAACAGAACAGTTACATTTTCCAACAAAGTGATGAATTTACAAACCAAAATTTCAACTAAAAACCAACCGAAAACAAAATTTTAAACCAAAAGTGGAAAAGTAAAATTGACAGTCAAAATTAATTAATTTCACTGAAAAGAACGAATTTTCACCGAAAATATTGAATTTTCCACTGAAAATACCATTTTTCAAAGAAAAATGGAATAGTTACATTTCTAATTAAAAAAAAAAAATTTTTATAATAATATATAATAATTGTATAATTATAGTTACGAATTTGTGAAAAATGAAAAAATCACTGTTTAAATTAAAAGTTAAATTATTTTAATTTTAAATAGTTTAAAAATCGTTAAAACGCTTCCAAATTTTATTTAAACATCTTAAAACATCGTTTGATTTACTTGAAATCATTTCAAAATTTAAAGTAATTTTTTATTTGTTTAAATCTTCTAAATATCTCTTCAAGTTACTCGATTTTTTCTAAGAATAATAGGTATTCAATTTTTATTTATAAATCAAAATTCAACCATTTGACTTACAAATTAAATTTGGTCAAATAAAAAAATTAAAATTGTAATGTTCAAAGTTTAGTTTTGAATGTTTTAATTTATAATTACTGATTTTTGATGAACAGTCAGATATTAATAAATATCAGGTAACTTTTCCTTTTCATAATTGAAAATTATATTAAATAATTTAAAAAAATTGTTGAAATGCTTTAAAGTTTTATTTCAAAATCTTGAAACATTTACATGTTGCTTTACATTTTTTTTCAAATGTTTAGTTATTTTAAAAGTCTTTGCAAAACTTCTAAACATCTTTTAAAATTATTCGAATTTTTCCTCAAATGTTTTCTACCATTTATTTTAAATCCTGTCAAATTGAAAAAATGTTCTTAAAATCCTCCAAATTCATTTTTATTAATTTCGTAAATCTTTCAAATATTCTCTTCAAATAAATTTTTTCCAAATAAAAAATCATTTTCAATTTTTCTATAAAATGTTTTTTATTATTCTAGAGCCTTTTAAAGCTCCTAAAAAGCTTCTAAACTTTTTTACATCTGCCAAAATTTATATTTGGTTTTAAATAGGTCGGATTTTGTTCGTACACGTAGAAACTTCGTTTAAATTATTTGAAATCATTTCAAATTTTAAAATATTTTTTTCAAAACTTCTAAATATTTCTTTAACTTAATCGAATTTGTTCTGAGACTAATATGTGTTCAATTTGTTTAAATCAAAAGTCAATAATTTATTAAGCAATTGTTCTTTTCTTTAATTGAAAAATTTCATTATTAATTATTATTATTTCATTTTATTTACTTTTTAAATCTTAAGGGACAATTTAATTTTATCAAAAATCTTAGTCTTTAAACGCTTCTAAACTTTAATTCTTATAAGTTTTAAAAACTGAATTTTAAAATTCCTAAAATTAAAATGCACGCTTATAAATTTTTAATCGAAAATCGAAAATTCTTCAAGTAAAAGATTTTCGAATTACGCATTATAAACTGAATAATAGTATAATTGAAAGAGATCACAATTTAACCAATTATTGAAAAAACGGTTGAAATTAAAGAAATTGGAACCAAATAAAATAAATTATCAAGCAAACAGATAAAATGTTCAAATAATAAGATTAAATTTCAATCCGAAAAGATAAATTTTGGACGGAAAATTGAATAAATGAATTTTTAACCGAAAATATCAATTTTCAAACCAGAAGATTAATTTTATAGAAAAAAGATTTCAACTAATGGAACTAATTGTCTACCAAAAAAGACGAGAGTAGCAGAAAGAATTTTCAGCCATGTAAAATTAATTTTTAACCAAATAATTTAATGTTAAACCAAGCAGATTATATTTCTACCAAAAAAGATACATCTTCCTCAAAAAATTGAATAATTAAATTTAGAGTTCAAAAATTATTTTCACCAAGAAGATAAATTTGCAACCAAAAAATCAAGCTTCTATAAAAAAAGATTAATTTTAAGAACTGAAATTTCCATTGAAAAAATTAATTCCCGTTTAAATACAAGTTAAAAAAGATGACTAGGCAACGAAGAATTTAATAGTTGATATTTCAATCCTCAACCAAAACAGATTAATTTTTAACCAGTTGTGATTTTTAATCAATAATGATTCAAAAACCATAATTAATCAAATTTCATTCACTGAACTTTAAATTATCTATGTAACGCTCACTTTTTAAAAAGTTAAACTATTTTTATTTCAAACAGTTTAAAAGTCCATAAAAAATTCAAATTTTTATTTCAAGGTAGTGAAACATCTACATGTTGTTTTACATTTCTTCAAATTTTTAATCATTTTAAAATTTTTTCATAACTATGAAACATCTTTCAAAATTATATGAATTCTTCCTAATTTTTTTGTATTGAAATCCTGTAAAATTATAAATGTTTCCTTAAAGTCTTCCAGATTGATTTTTAACAATTTTGGAAATCTTTTTAAATCTTTTTGAATACTCTTTCAAAATTAATTTTTTGAAAGGTTGGTATGTACTTGTAAATTACATTTTTTTAAGTAGAATAATTATAATTGACACATTAAAAGTTTACTTGTGAATATTTAATGTGTAATTACTGATTTCACGCGAACAAAAAAATATTTCTAAATATTAGGCAATTGTTATTTTTCTTAATTAAAAGATTTTAAATTTTAAACTAAAAGAATATTTTAAATTTAATAAAGGCTTTTAACTGCGAATACACTATTTTCAAGTTATTTTAAAATTGAGAATAGTTCAAAAAGTCTTGTAAAATCAATTATTATTCTCTTGTTAAGTAAGTTTTGTAAGTGAAAGATGTTGAAATGAAACCTGGACTAATGTTTTTTCTCTACAAATTTGTAACAATTCGGGTCCATTTTTAGTCAAAAATTAATCGTTTTTAGCTTAGGATTCATTTTTTGTTTTGTTTAAATTATTGTTTTTAGTAGAAAATTAATCTTCTTAGTTACAATATTTTGTTGAAACATTGTTTCCTGTTTGATTGAAAATTAGTTTTTAAATCTAAATTTCATTATTCGATATTTAGTTGAAAAGTTATCTTTTATAGTTGAAAAATTAATTTTTTGGTTAAAAATTGATGTATTTTGTGCATAGTTAATTTTATTTGTATAAAATTCATGTTCGCGATGAAAAATTTATTTTCTTGGGTGAAAGATTCATCATTATTGTTAAAAATCTATTTCTTTGGTTGAAAATTTATTTATTTTGTTTAAAAATTCGTCTTGTTTGTTTGTAAACAGTATTTAGCTGAATTTCGAACTACTTTATGTTTGATTTAAAATTCACATTTTTAAAAATCATTTTTTGTTTGTTTAATAATTCGTCTTTTTTGGTAGAAAATTAATCTTCGTGATTGAAAATTCATCTTTTTAGTTAAAAATGCAATATTTTTGATAAAAATTCATTTTTTTCGGTGAAAAATTCATCGTTTTCGTTAAAAATTAATTTCTTTAACTGAAAACTTATTTATTGTCTTAAAAATTCGTCTTCTTGATAGAAAAATAATCTTCATGGTTGCAAATTCACCTTTACCGTTAAAAATTTAACTATTTGGTAAAAAATTCATTTATTGTGGTCTAGAATTATCATTTTAATTAAAAATTTGTCTTTTTTTGGGTAGAAGATTTATCTTTCTGGTTGAATATTTCTACATTTTGTTAAAGATTCGTCATTGTTGATAAAAAAAAAATGTTTATTTTTGGAGAGAAGTTTAACCACTTGGTTAAAAAATCATTTTTCTGTAGACAAAATTCATAATTTTCGGTCAAATTCAGCTTTTTAGTTGATAAATCATTTATCGGGTAAAAAATTATACTTTTTCTTGAAGATTTATCATTTTAGTATACATTTAAAAAAAAATTTATTTATATTTTGTAGTTTAAAATTGAACTATTTCGTTGAAAATTCGTGAATATCGATTGAAAATTATTTTTTTTTAAACTGACTATTTCACCGTTAGTTTAAAATATAAAATTTACCTTTTTAGTTGAAAAATCGACTTTCTTGGTCGAAAATTAATCTTTTTGGTTGAATAATGATCATTTTAGCATAAAATAAATTTTCTTCACTGAACATTTAATTATTCCATTTTTGTTTGAAAATTTGTCTTTCCTATTTAAAAATTCATGTATTTTGTTGAAAAATCGTCTTTTCTTATAGAAAATTAATCTTCTTCTTTAAAAACTCATCTTTTTTATTTGAAAAATCCACTAGTTCAGTTTTTTCCTTGAAAATTTATCTGAATAGTTAAAAAAAAAATTTCGATTGAAAATATTGATTCTTTCAATTGAAAATCAAACTATTCAATTTTTCGTTTGAAAATTACCTTTTTTATTTGAAAGTTCAGGTGCTTTGATTAAAATGGCCACCCTGAAGAGGGAGTATTTACATTTCCACTGAGAACTAATTTTGAATTAAACAAAAATAAAAACGAATTTTCTACAAAAGAGTTGAATTTTATACCAAATTTTTAAAATTTTCAACAAAATAGTTTAATCCTCAACCAAAATAGATAAATCTTTAACTAACAAGTTGCATCTTTAATCAAAAAGAGATGAAATTTCTACCAAAAAGTGAATTTTCTTCCAAGAAAAAATGTTCAGTTACGAATGAAAGATAATGTTAAGCAAATTGTTGAATTTTCAACAAAAAAGATTATTGTTTATCAAAAAATTTTATAGTTCATATTTCCGCTAGAAAACTTTAATAACAAATAAAAAACAGTTAGATTTGACCAAACAGTATATATTTTCAACATGACTAGATTTTGACGTAAATAAATTTGCAATAAGAACAAAAACGAATTTTCTACAAAACAGTTTAATTTTATACCAATTTGTTGAATTTTCAAGCCAAAAAGCCTAATTCTCTATCAAACGATTTAATTTTAAAAACAAGAACATGACAAAATAAGAAAATAGTTAATTTACAATTAATCAGTTCACTTTTTAAACCAAATATTTGAATTTGTAGTTTAAAAAAACTTGTTTACAACGAAACGAATTTTTAATTTAATTTTTTAGCCAACAAAAAACGAACTTTCAACTAAAATTATGAATCTTCAACGAAAAAAAAATGAAATTTATAAAAATTCGTTCAACTTTCAACCAAGGAGTGCAATTTTCAATAAATAATTTTTTTGGTTCAAAATTCTACTTTTTGGTTACAAATTCTACTATTTAGTTAAAGATTTAACTATTTTATTGAAAATTAACGTTTTTTGTTAAAAAGTAATCTTTTTTGGACAGAAAAAAATATTGTTTGGCATAAAATTCATTTTTGTTTAATTGAAAATTTATATTTTTTGGTTGAACATTCATCTTTTTTTATTGGAAATTAATTATTTTTATTTGAAAAATCTATTATTGTATTTTTGTTTAATAAATAATCTCTTTTACTTCAAAAACATACTTTTTGTGAAAATTCAATGATTTTTTTGAAAAAGTCTTCGTTTTTGGTCGAAAATTTATACTTTTGTAGAAAATTCATATTTTTTTATTGATAATTTATCTTTTTGTAAAAAAAATCTTTTTTTTTAGTTGTTGAAAGTTCAAAATTCTACAAATTGTTTGAAAGTTTATTTATTTTATTGAAAATTGAACAAGGTTCTTAAAAAGTCAACTTTTTTTTGTTTAAAATTAACCTCTTAGTTTAAAAATTTATTTCGATTGATGGTTAGTTCTTTTTATCAAAAACAAAACCAAAAAAAGTATTATATTTATTTTTCAGAATTAATCTGAATTCAACTATTTTGTTAAAAATCCATCTTTTTTGTCGAATATTGATACTTTTTGGATAGAAAATTCTCTATTACTGTAAAATTTGTCTTTTTGGGCGGAAAATTAAACTGTTTTGCCTAAAAGTCATCTTCTTTGGTTAAAAATTGATCCTTTTTGATTGAAAGCTAATTATTTTAATTTGAAAAAAATTATATTATTATTTTATAATTAATTTAAATTCAACTATTTTCTTAAAAAATAATCTTTTTTATCAAAATTTCAACTGATTTTTTAAACACTTGTATTTTTGGACAGAATATCAATCCTTTTGGTATAAAAATCCTCACTTGTTGGAAAAGTCATATTTTTTAGTTGAAAATTCGTCTTCCTTGGTTCAAAATTAAACTGGCTTGTAAAATATTCATCTTTTCAAATTCAAAATTTAAGATTATGTTTGAAAATTCAACTCTTTCTGGTTGAAGTTTAATCTTTTTTTTTTTTTTTTTGAAAATTCGATCATTTTGTTCAAGATTCGTCGATTAGGAAAGTGTAATAAAAACTGTATTTGTTGCGCGAGTTGAAATTTTGAATAAAATTGTACTTCTTCAACTGAAAAAAAGGTGACAAAAGATGAGAAACCCCAAAATAGGAGAAAAAGGTGACAAATTCCTAAAATAAGTGACAAAGGTGACAAAATTGAAAATAGGTGACAAAAGATGAGAAATCCCAAAATAGGAGAAAAAGGTGACAAATTCCTAAAATAGGTAACAAAATTGACAACAGGTGACAAAAGATGAGAAATCCCAAAGTAGGAAAAAAAGGTGACAAATTCCTAAAATAGGTAACAAAATTAAAAACAGGTGACAAAAGATGAGAAATCCCAAAATAGGAGAAAAAGGTGAAAAATTCCTAAAGTAGGTAACAAAAAGTGACAAAATTGAAAATAGGTGACAAAAGATGAGAAATCCTAAAATAGGAGAAAAAGGTGACAAATTTCTAAAATACGTGATAAAATTAAAAACAGGTGACAAAAGATGAGAAATCCCAAAATAGGAGAAAAAGGTGACAAATTCCTAAAATAGGTAACAAAAGGTGACAAAATTGATA
>NC_046662.1:17796925-17833924 GCF_010883055.1 Belonocnema kinseyi | reverse complement strand
TGAGAAATCCCAAAATAGGAGAAAAAGGTGACAAATTCCTAAAATAGGTGACAAAATTAAAAACAGGTGACAAAAGATGAGAAATCCCAAAATAGGAGAAAATGGTGAGAAATTCCTAAAATAGGTGACAAAAGATGAGAAATCCCAAAATAGGAGAAAAAGATGACAAATTCCTAAAATAAGGGACAAAAGGTGACAAAATTGAAAATAGGTGACAAAAGATGAGAAATCCCAAAATAGGAGAAAAAGGTGACAAATTCCTAAAATAGGTGACAAAATTAAAAACAGGTGACAAAAGATGAGAAATCCCAAAATAGGAGAAAAAGGTGAAAACTTCCTGAAATAGGTAACAAAAGGTGACAAAATTGAAAATAGGTGACAAAAGATGACAAATCCCAAAATAGGAGAAAAAGGTGACAAATTCCTAAAATAGGATTCCTAAAATCCTTTTTCCAAATGCTTATTTATAAATGGTCATTAAATACTCAAAGCACATAAAGGTCAAGGATATTCTCTTTAGAAAACTTCTCCTTTCTAAATTAAAAGTTAAAGTCTAAAAATAAAGTTGAGACTTAATTAAAACAGGAATTTGAGTAATCTCGGGTGTGTCCTTCACGCGTGATTTCACAATTTCGAAAGAAACTAGTCTTAATACTCAAGAAATTCTCATTCTTACCTAAGCAGCAGGTAATGACTTTGAAGGCTGTCATGAGATAAATCTGGTACGAATCGAAGCTCAAGTGCTGCAAAAATGGCTCCGACGATGCTGAAGCAATTGAGCCGACGAGAGAATCCGAGACGGCAATCATGGTACAATTCTCACAGGTTTCGTCAAAGTTGTCATTTTTTCCAGAAAATCCGAGACTGATCCGCAAAAGCTCATCAATGATAAAGAGGGGCGGCACCCTCATTATCACGTCCGCAAAATTCATCAGCCACTCTCGCATTGTTACCTCCATTTTTTCCGAGAAAAACAAATTTCCACTTTGCTATTGAAAATTCAGTTTCCTATTAGCCAATCTGTGAGTCTCTTTCAGGAAGTAGTTTGCTTTATCATTTTAAGCATTTAGTCTATGCGCCAGTTTCCTCAATTGTAAGAGCCTCAAGAAAACTAGTCCTAAAAGAAAAAATGTTTAGTTTAAGAGTTGGAAAAATTTGTTTGATATAATAATTTCGAAATGCCTGACTTTATCCGGATTCCAATAAAGGAGGAAAATTTAATTGAAAATATTTTTAAGCCAAAAAATAATCATTTTCTATAAAACAGTTGAGTCTTCAACACGAAAATATTAAGTTTTTATAAAAAAAAAAAAAACAACAGCAAAAATGGAATTTTTAACCAAAAATAGAATAGAAAAAAATTCAACAAAAAAATATTTTCAAACAAAAAATGTACATTTTTAACTTCATATATTACTGTTAATTTTTCAGTTAAACGAACTAATTTCTAACCAAATAAAATAAATTTTCAACAAACTAGTCAAATTTTTCAATAAAAAGGATAACTTTTCAATAAAAGCGTGGAACAGTTGAATTTTCAAGCACAAAAAAAAACAACTAATTTTCTACAAAACAGTTGCGTTTTCAATCCGAAAATATTAACTTTTTGCAAAATATTTAATTTTTAACAAGACTGCTGAATTTTAAAGCCAAAAAATAATAATTGTCTACAAAAAAGAAGAAAAAAGAAGAGTTTTCTATAAAATAAATAAATGTTCAACTAAACAAGATAAATTTTCTGTTTCGAAAAATTAATTTACAACAACAAAATCGAATTTTCAACAAAATACTTCAGATTTAAAATTAAAAAAAAAAATTTTTTTTAACCAAAATACATCAATTTTCAACCAAAGAAAATGAATTTGTAACCAAGAAAATTTGTTATCAAACACATGAATTTTCGACCAAGAAGATTAATTTTCTAATAAAAAAGAATTTTCAACAATATAATACAATTTTTCAATAAAAAGGATGAGTTTTCAATAAAAGCGTGGACCAGTTACATTTTTAAGCCAAAAAGAACTAATTTTCTATAAATAGTTGAGTTTCAACCCGAAATTATTAACTTTTTACAAAAAAGTTAATTTCCAGCAATATTGTAGGGTTTCAGGACAAAATAAATTATAATTGTCCACAAAAAAGTTTAGATTGAAAAAAAAACTTTTAACTCAAAAAGATGAGTTTTCTTTCAAATAAATAAATCTTCAACTAAACAAGATAAATTTTCAGGAAGAAAATTAAAGTTAAATCTTCTCTTTAAAAAAATAATAATTTTCGTACAAAAAAAATCCAATTTTCAACAAAATACTTAAGATTTTAATTCAAGAAATGAATTTTTAACCAAGATACATAGATTTTCAACCAAAAAGATGAATTTTTTAACAAAACTGACGAATTTACAACTGAAAAACATAATTTTTTAACCAAAAATAGAATAGATTAATTTTCAGTTAAAAGATCAATAAATTTTCAACGAAAAAAGACAAAAAAAGACCAATTTTCAACAAAACATGCGAATTTTCAATTAAAAAAGATACATTGGCAACCAAAAACGAAATAGTTATAATTTCTTGAAAAAATTTAAGAACAAAAAATTCATTGTCAACGAAATAAATAAATTTTAAATCAAATAGTTGAACTTTAAAAAAATCAACTCAAACAAAGAAGTAGAGTTTACAGTTCAAAAACTGAATTTTTGACCAATGAAAATGAATTTTTAACCCCAATAAAGATGAAAATTTAATGGAAAATATTTTCATGCAAAAAAAAATAATAATTTTCTACCAACAGTTGAGTTTTCAAGCCGAAAATATTAATTTTTTACAAAAAAGTTAACTTTCAACAAGAAACAAAAATATGACCTGTTAACCCAAAAAGACGAGTTTTAGATCAAATAAATAAAAAAAATAAAATTTTGAATAAAACAAAATGCGGTTTTTAACCAAAAATAAAATAGATTAATTTTGAGTTAAAACGAAATTATACCAAACCAAAAACAAATTTTCAACAAAATACTTAAAATTTCAAACATAAAACATCAATTTTTATCTTCACATATTAGAGTTAATTTCTCAGTTCAACAAACTAATTTTTAAACAAATAAAATAAATTTTCAACAAAATAGTTATATTTGTAAACAAACACATGAATTTTCAACCAAGAAGATTAATTTTTTAACAGAAAAGACGAATTTTCAACAAAATAATGAAATTTTTCAATTCAAGAAATAAATTTTTAACCAAATTAAATAAATTTTCAACCAAAAAGATGAATTTTTAACTTAAAATATTACGGTTAATTTTTCAGTTGCACAAATTTATTTTTAACCAAATAAAATAAATTTGCAACAAAATAGTTAAATTTGTAAAAAAAAAGACTAAAAGACCAATTTTCAACAAAATACACGAATTTTCAATTAAAGAAGATAAATTGTCAACAAAAATGCAATAGTTATAATTTACTACAAAATTTTTAGAAAAAAATTATTTGTTAACGAAATAAATGAATTTGAAACCAAATAGTTGAACATTAAAAAAAATCAACTTAAACAAAAAAGCAAAGTTTACTGTTAAAAAACAGGTTTTCAGATGAACGAATTAATTTTTAATTAAATAAAATAAATTCGCTACAAAATAATTTAATTTTTAACTAAACACATTAATTTTCAATCAGGATTGATTTTTAAACAAATACTTAGTTAAAAAATTTAACAAACAAACAAAATTGATTTTCAACAAAAAAAACATGGATTTTCAATTAAATAGTTGAACTTTCAAAAAAAAGATAATCAACTCAAACAAGAAAAGTAAAATTTACAAAAAAAAGATGAATTTTTAACCAAAGAAATTGCACGTTTAACCAAGAAGTTAATTTCTAAATTGCTTAATTTTAAAGCAAAAGAAAATTAATTTCCAACCAAAAAATATAAACTGTTAACCCAAAAAGACGAATTCAAAAAATGGATTCTTAACCATAAAAACCTGAATTTCCAGCCAAAAAAAGGAATTTTTTTACTATAAATAGAACAGATTAATTTTCAGTTAAAAAAATTGCAACCAAAACAAAAACAAAATTTCAACAAAACAGTAAAATTTTCAAGCCAATCATTGAATTTTTATTGAATTTTTAAGCCAAAAAACTATTTTCCTATAAAACAATTCAGTTTTCAACCCAAAAATATTAACTTTTTACAAAAGTTTCTAAACCCAAAAAAATAATAATTGTCTACAAAAAAAAGTTTTTAATGAAAAAAGAAGAACTTTTAACTCAAAAAGACGAGTTTTCAATGAAATAAATCAATTTTAAACTAATCAAGATAAATTTTCAGGAAGAAAATTAAATTTTCTGTTGCAAAAAGTTAAATTGCAACAAAAACAAAATCGCATTTTCAAGAAAATACATTTATTTTAAACTGAAAAAGGTAATTTTTCGAACAAAAATAGAATAGATTAATTTTTAGTTAAAAAAATATTCAAACAAATTTTCAACAAAATAGTTAAATTTGTAACCAAATACATGCAAATTTTCAACAAAGAAGATTAATTTTCTAACAAAAATGGCGAATTTTCAACAAATTAGTGAAATTTTTCAAAAAAAAGGATAAGTTTTCAATAAAAACGTGGAAGAGATAAATTTTAAAGCCAAAAGAAAATAATTTTCTACGAAAAGTTTAAATTTCAACAAAAAAATGAATTTTCGATCTAAATTGATAAGTTTTTAATGAAATACATTAATTTTTTACACTAAAAAAGACAATTTTGCAAGAAAAAAATTAAAGTTCAATTGTCTTTTAAAAAAAAATAACAATAAAACATCAAATTTTCAACAAAATACATGTATTTTCAAATAAGCAAAGTAATTTTTCAACCAAAAATAAAGTAGATTAATTTGTAGTTAAAAAATTTCAAAAAAAAAAAGAGTCAACAAAATAGTTCAATTTTCAACCAAAAAAGATAACTTTTTAACTTTAAATTTCAACCATGAAGATTAATTTTCTATTAAAAAAGTGACGAATTTTCAACCAAATAGTGGAATTTTTCAATAAAAAAGATAAGTTTTCAATAAAAGATGGAACAGTTAAATTTTCAGTTATGAATAGGCTAACTTTCAATTAAAACAAGAATTTTAAATAGAATAGTTTAATTTTCAAAAAAAAAATTGAATTTTGAAACAAGAATATTTCTCTAACACAAAAAATCAATTTTTAACCAACAAGAATAATTTTCTAACAAAAAATACAAATTTTCAACAACAAGACCTGAATTTTAAGTTTAAAAAATGAATTTTTATCAATAAAAAAAATGAATTTTCAATCAAATACATCCAACTAGTTGAATATTCAACTAAAAAAGATAGATTTTTATCTTCAAAAATAATAGTGAAATTTGAAGTACAAAAATGAATTTTCAACAAAACAATTAAGTTTTCAACCAAACAGACAAATTTTTAACCGAAAAAGATTTAAAAAAATAATTTTCAGATAAATAGTACAAGTCTCAACTAAATACAAATTTTAAAAAAGGAGTTTTTACCAAACAAATGAATTTTTAACAAAAAGTGAAATATTTAAGCTTTAAGTTACTAAAATTTATTTTCAAGAAAAAAATGTCGAAATAGTCGAAAATGGTAATTTTGTTTTCTAAAAAGTAAGAAGTTACTGTTTTCAAAACGCAATTATCTGCATTCTTGCACCTTTTACGACCAACGCAGTTTCTGATAAGATCAAGTTTTTTCCTCAATAAGAACAAACATTTATTGGCGCAGATAACAACGAAAGAGTTCATTATTACAAGCATACGGTCATATTTGATGAGGTAATTTGTATTTTTATTTCATCAGGGAGAACGCAACAATTTTCTTGTCAAAAACGAATAAATAACAAAATGTGTTTCAGGCAGATACAACGTCTGTTGGGACATTATTTTCCAAAAATTGACTGTTGCAATAATTAAAACAAACGCGGAATAGACAAAAATTAATTAATTTTCACATCTGAAAAGTAAAAGAAAAATGGAATAAAAACATTTAAATTGAGTACAATTGAGTAAATTTAGAAGAATTCAAGTTAATAAAACTTTAAGAGAATCGAAAGAATCAAAAAAGAATTCAGGTTAAATTCCAAATTAAGTCAAATAAATTGCAAAAAGGATTTGAGAATCTCTTTAAATATCCTTTAAATTTTTTTTATTCTTTTGAAAATGCCTTAAAATCTTTTACAATACACTGATATATTTAAAATTTATTAAATATATTAAAAATAGCTATAAATCTTTAAAAATGACCTAAACTAACTCAAATCCTTTGAAATCTTTTGAAACGTATAAAAGCTCTTAAAAATTCATTGGAATTTTTTAAAATATCCAAAAATCTTTCAAATCCTCTGAAATATATTAAAAATATATTGGAATATTTTTAAATAACCTACAACATTATTTACAAAATCAGTTGTTTCAACTCACAAATAATAAAATCTAAAATTCCCTGTCATTTCCCGGTTCACATACATTTTTCACAGTCAATGAAATTAAAAAATTCGATGTCTGAAGTTAAATTTTTTTCCATTTGAAGTAATAAAAACTCAACTGCAAATTAAAGCACTCAAAGTGAAACTCTTGAATTTTAAACTTTTAAAATCAAAGTTTTTAACTTATAAATAGTATAAATTGAAGAATCAATCAATGAATTTAAAAAATTGAAAAATTTAACGATTACATTTTTTTTATAAACTAAACACTTCTTAAATTGACACTTAAATTATTTTTCGTTAAAAAATCCTTAAAATGCTTTAAAGTTTTATTTCAAACCCTTAAAAAATCTACATGTTGCTTCCATTTTTTTTCAAATTTTAAATTATTTTTAACATGTTTTCAGAACTTCTAAACATCTTTGAAAATGATTCGCATCTTTCCTACCATTAAAAAAAAAGCCTGCCAGATTAAAAAAAAATTCCTTGAAATCTTCCACACTCATTTTTCATAAATCAGTCAATCTTTTTAAACATTCTTTTAAAATTAATTTTTCAGAATAAAAAATCATTTTCAAATTTCTGATATGAATCTTAAGGAAATGTTTTTTATCCTTATAAATTTTTTATTCGAAATCTGCAGAAATCTATATTTTGTTTTAAATCCTCTCTTCAACTTACTCGATTTTTTTCTAAGAATAATAGTTGTTGAATTGTAATTTATACATAAAAATTAAACAATTTAAATTGAAAATTACATTTTTTTAAAGAAAAATTAAAATTGTAACTTTTGTTTTGTTTGGTTTGAAATATTTAATTTGTAATAAATACGTATTTAAACAAAATAAATGATATTTCAACTAAAAAAATAACTTTTAAAGTACAAATGGAATGATTAGATTTTCAGTTTAAAATTTAATTTTCAGCTTTAATAAAACAAATTTGCAACCAATTATTTACATTTTCAACTAAAGAAATGAATTTTTAACAAAAAAGTTAACATTTCACCAAAGACTATTTTTCTTCAAAAAAGCTAATTTTTTAATGAAAAACAAGTTAATATAAGGCCAAATAGTTGAATTTTTCACAAGAAATATAAATTTTCTACATAAAAAATGAATCTTTAGCCTGTTGAATTCAATTAAAAAATATACATTTTTAACAAATCAATTCAATCCTAAACCAAAATAATAATTTTTCAGCAAACGAGATTAATTTACCAGTACATTTTACAATTTTTCAAAAAATAGCTGAATTTTCAACTTAAAGATGACAGAATTTTCAACAAATAATGGAACTTACATATTTTCAGAAAAAAAAAATCATTTCAACAAAAAAGTCTTTAATAGAATAGTTAAGCTTGTTAAATATGAATAAATTTGCAAAAGAGCTAATTTTTTCACTAAACTGTTTAATTTTCTAGCCAACTGTTGAATTTTCAAGCAAAAAAGAATTTTCTTCAAAAAAGCTAAATTAAAAAAAATAGAAGTTAATCTAACGCCAAATAGTTGAATTTTATACACAAAATATAAATTTTCGACAAAAAAAGAATCTTTAGCCTGATCAATTCAATTAAAAACATAAATTTTTATAAAAGCCAAAAAACTAATTTATAAAAAAGCTAAATTTTCAATAAAAAAAGTTAATGCAAGTCCAAATAGTTGAATTTTTAAATAAAATGATATTATCATAAAATAATTAATCTTTAGCCTGTCCAATTTAATTAATAAAATATACATTTTTAACACAAAAGTTGATTCCCTAACAAAAATAATAACTTTTCAAGAAACGATTTTAATTTTCTAATCAATTTAAAAAATTTTCAAGCAAATATGAAACTTATATTTTCAGAAAAAAGTAATTCTAACAACAACAAAAAAACGAATTTTTAACAGAATAGTTAAGTTTTTAAGTACTAATAAATTTTCAACCAAACTGTTTAATTTTCTATCCAATTCTTGAATTCCCCAGCCAAAAATACGAATTTTCTACAAAAAAAAAGTTAATGCAAGACCAAATAGTTGAATTTTCAACACAAAATATAAATTTTCTAAAAAAAATTAATTAATCAAAAAATGTTTCAACCAAAAAATATAAATTCTCAACGAAAAATGTAAAAGTGGACATTTCAACTAAACAAGACTCTTATTATGAACCAAAAATACTTTATTTCAACCAAAAAATACGAATTTTAAAGTAAATTGTTGAATTTTGTAATGAAATAATCAAATTAACTTCAACTTCAGTTTATCGAAAATTTCCAGACTCCATTTTCCCTGACTTTCTGCAATTATCTGACCTACAGCAACCCTGATTATTAAAATTCTCTGGAACTTTTTTGGAGTTTATCAAAGCAGAATTTACTTTGAATAATTTTCATTAAACAAATTTAGCGGATTTTAGGTCCGAAATAAAGGGTTCATTCCTTTATAAATATCGAACAGAAATATCTTTAATCAAGGTTAAGCTATACTTCAATAGAATTTATACAAAAATAGTGCTGAGTCTGAACGTGAAAATCTATGATTATTATAAGCCTGACTTGTAATTTTTCAAGTCTCAATGCGGAAAATGATGCAAGATTATTCTTCCGCTTGCAAAACTTTATTAGCAAGTCGATTAAAATTAAACAACGACGAAGAGAAGTTCAAAGTTCAAAACAAATCTCAGACGATTCTTCACGATTTCTGTATCACTTCCGCACAAACATAACCTCATTCGTAAAATCTAAACACGAAAATTACGAAAATAATTGCATATGAAGCTTTGATAACGAAAAGATATCAAGAATAAAAGTCGATAATTGTAGTCTTTTAACTATTAATTACCTCTTTAAGCTTGATACGCAAACTGCGCAAAACTTTCAAACTTACTGTATATCTGCTCCAATTTACACTCGTTTAATATTTCAAGAAAACACTTTCAACACAAATGTTTGTAAAAATGCCACAAATGCTGCCAAATACACACAAAACTTGATATAAAAAAATAATAAAGCACTACGTCAATCGTCTTTAGCTTCTCGAACTTTTGTCAACTCTGTTGACTTTGATGACGATTCCCGATTCGGAGCACCAATAAAACAAATTAAAAAAAGGAGATTTTTGGGTAATTTAATTTAAGGCCATTAAGTGCTGAGCAATAATTTGTGAGAAAATCTATAAAATTTCGAATTATCACAAACTGATTAGAGTTTTACCTCGAATTTCTTCTACGTTGACTTATTTAAAAAACAATTTCTCGTTGACACTTTTCCGATTTAGAAAACTTTAATTCAACGGTCGATTTAATTATAATTTCGCGTTCTACGGAGATTACGGTGACAGAATCCAAGACTCCCATTGTTTCGGCATGATTTTCCGCAATTTTCTGGAACACTCACACTCACGGAATACGTTCACTTCACATTTGGTCAGGTAACTCTTTTTCCAGGGACGTAAACTCAATTTCCCTTTTGTTAAATTTCTATATCAGACTTATTTCAGGAATTTAAAAACTCAATTTACTGAATCTAGACAGTAAATATTTTGTGTAGTGGAAGCCAGTAGAAAACATAAAAGTATGGCACTTAAATTAATTATTAAACGGAATCAATTCTAAGATACCTAACCTCACTTTCAGTAATTCTGTTGCGTACACTCCTGGCATGCAGGCAATGGCATTAACTCAAGATCAGGGACGCCTCTAGTTGATGTACCACAAAATATTTTCCCCTCTCGGCTGAAATAATATATTTACTTGCAAAATTTGAATTAAAAAATCTAAAATTGTTGAGAAAATAATATTCACGTGGTAGATTTTTATGTATCTAGATTTAGTTGCTGGTTTTTCAAAAATCTATTATTTTTAGTAGGATCCGTGAATACGAGATGCATTTAGCGGATTGACCAATAGACTTGCAAAATGGAATCGCATGCGTCACCTGTCGCTCCCGCGCTTATTTGAAATGAAAAAACATGCAAATCAATTCTTTGCAATATATTATAATTATAAATTAGAAAAAACTGTCCTAAATGATTTTAAATTTATATATATATATATATATATATATGAAATTTATTGTTTTTTTGGAATTTAAAATTAATATAAATTATTTTTGAAGAGTAAAATCATAAAATTAATTTACTTTTCACTCTGAAAAGACTGTTTTGTGATCTGTAAATTAATGTTATTAATTCTAGAATGATTATCCAGTATAAAAAATTGATTTAGACATTTAATAACGTGAAATAATGAGGTAAAAATTAAATTAATTGATTCACATTTCAAAATGCTCTACGTTCAAGGAAAATACACAGACTTTTCGCCAAAATAGGAGAATACATTTTTCTTACAAATAAAATAATTTTGGGTACTATATTAAATTCAGTACGTTTCTAGTTAAAAAATTATGTTTTTAAACAACGAAAAAAAGTTTTTAACCAAATATTTCAATTTTCAACCAAAAAGATCAATTTCCAATCAAGAATAAATTACTTTTCCCTAAAATTATGAATTTTCAGCCAGATAGTTTAATTTTCTAATAAAGACATGCATTTTCAACTAAAAGGATTTTTTTATACGCAGTAGTTCAACTTTTAGCCAACTAGTTGAACTTTAAGCCAAAAAAGACAAATTTTTCTCAAAGTGGTTAAATTTAATACCAAAGAGATAAATCTTTAAACAAACAAATGAATTTTCAAGAAATTAGTTCAACTTTTAAGCAAGTATTTTAATTTAGAAAATATATATATTCAAATAAGAAGATTAAGTTTGTACCCAAAACGATGAATTCTTAATGCAATACATGAATATATAACCACATAGTTAAATTTTAAACTAATAAAGATCAATATTTAACCAAAAATAGAATATTTAAATTTTAGTTTAAAAAATTAATTTTCAAGAGAAAAAATCAAATCTTCAACCAAAAAAGATTAATTTTTAACCGAGTAGTTCGATATTCAACGAAAAAAAAAAGAATATTTTATCAAAAGAGATGAAGTTTAAACAAAAGCGTTGAATTATTGAGTAAAAAAGTAAAATATTTTAGAAAAGAGTTCGCTTTTATACGTAAAAAGATGCTTTTTAAGAAAAAAATTAACTTTCAACCAAGAGAAAAAAAATGTCGAAAAAAAATGATTTTTAAGAAAATAGTTCAACTTTTAAGTAGATATTTGGATTTTCTATCAAAAAATTAATCTCTTATTAATAAGATCCATTTTCAACTAAAAAATGACGTCTCTTCAATAAATTGCATTAATTTTTAACCGAATAATTAAATTTTCAACTAAAAATGGTCAATTGTATATAAATAATGAAATAGTTAATTTTGAAGTTAAAATATTACTTTTCATTCAATCAAAAACGAATTTTTATCAAATATAGTTAGACTTTAGTTTTAAAAATAATTTATAAAAAAATAAGAATTTTCGACAAATAGTTGTATCTTCAACCAAATTAAATGAATTGTAACAAACAGTTGACTTTTATCCCGGAAAATATGAATTTTCTACAAAAAGTTATTTTCCCACCAAGAGAGATGGATTCTCAACCGAATAGTTAAATTCTCAACCAACCGTGTTGCATTTTCAACCAAATAATGAAGCACAAAAGAGAAGATTTTACAACAAAACAGTGGAAATTTCTACCAAAAAATATGAATTATGAATAAAATAGTTAAATTTTCTAAAAAAATCATGAAATTATGAATGAAATAGTATAGAATTTTTATTCCAAAGGGATGAATTTTCTATCGAAAAAAAATAATTTAGAACAAGAGTTGAATTTTCGACAACATTAAAAAAATAACATTTTACGGAAAATAATTAAATTTTCATCGAAATAGTAGAATGTTTAACCAAAAGAAGTAAATTCTGAATCAAAAATATAATAGTAGACTTTTCAACTAAAAAGACAAATATTCAACTAAGATCGTAAATTTTCAACTAAAGTAATAAATCTTCAACCAAAAGAATTAAATTTTTAACAAAGTAGTTCATCTTTTAGCCAAGTGGTTACATTTTTAACAAAGAATGTCAATTTTCCACTTCATATAGTTTTTCTGATTTATATTATTACAGAATTAAATTTTTGAACCTCATACTCAATAGGGTTATTAAAATATTTAAAATTATCCAGCCTTAATATAAAAAAAAATAATTTTTTCCGCCTTAATATAAAAATGAAATAGTTACATTTTCCGTTAAAAAAAAATTCACAGATACAAAAAAACAACAACAACGAATTTCCAACAAATTAGTTAAATTTTTAATCAAATATATGAATTTATTACTACAATGATAAATATTCAATCAAAAAAATGAATTTATAACGAAATAGTTGAATATCCAACCCAAAAGATGAATTTCCTATAAAAAAGAGAAATGACTAAAAAAGACCATATTTCAACAAAATGTATGAATTATTAACTAAAAAACATACATTTTAAATAAAAAATACAATAGTTAAATTTTCAGTTAGAAAACTTAATTTTTAAGTACAGAAAAAACGATAATTAATAGTAAATGAGTAAAGCTAATACTTATGATCCTTTTACATTTTCCATTTAAAAAATTAATTTTCAGCTAAAAAAAAAAGAATTTCAACAAATTAGTTAAATCTTCAACAACAAAAAATTAAATTTCTAGTAAAATGCTGAAATTCTACAACAATAAAAATTACCTTAAATCCAAATAGTTGAATATTCAACCGATTATGACAGTATTACCAATATTAAAAAAAGACCAATTTTCTAGGAAATACATTAATTTTTTAGCTACAAAAATATAAATTTTTAATACAATATAGAAAAGTTAAATTTTCAGTTATGAAAATAAATTTTCACAAAAAAAAAATAATAAATAAATAAAGTTAATATAATAAATAGTCTATTTCATTATTTAAAATTATTCCGCCCTAATATTACAAACTGAATAGTTACATTTTCCGTTAAAAGAAAAGTTTAGCTACTAAAGAAAAAGAATTTTCAAGAAATAAGTTAAATTTTTAACCAAAGTAATAAATTTTTTACCTGGAAGATAAATATCGAACCAAAAAATAAATTGGTAGACAAATATTTGAATATTCACCCCAAAAGATGATTACTCTAACAAAAAAGAAAAATTTTCAACTACATACATGAATTTTCAACAACAAAAAATTGTACAATAAAAATAGAATAGTTAAGTTTTCAATTGGAAAAATAAATTTTCAACAACAAAAAAATGAATATGAATAATAAGAAATAAATAAAGTTAATACATAATAGCATTTTTAAATATGACAAGATTGCCCGCCTTAATATAAAAATGAAATAGTTACATTTTCCGTAAAAAAAATAATTTGCAGATGCAAAAGGATAACAACGAAGTTTCATGAATTTTTAATTTAAAAATATAAATTTTCAACAAAAAATAGAATAGCTAAATTTTCAGTTAGTAAAATAGTCTTTTTAAATATTAAAAATTTTCACGTCTTCATGTAAAAATGAAACAATTACATTTTCCTTTAAAAATAGTAATTTGCAGCTACAAAATAAGGAATTTTCAGCATAAAAGTTAGATTTTCAACCAAAGAAATAAATATTTTACTGAAAAAGTAAATATTCCACCAATAATCACAATATGACCAATATTATAGCAAAAAGACAAATTACCAAAAAAGGTCAATTTTCAACTAAAAACCATAAATTTTCATCAAAAAATAGAATATGTAAATATTCAGTTAGAAGAATACATTTTCAATAACAATAAAAAACGAATATTATTGATAAATGAATAAATTTATTACTTAATAATAGTCTTTTTTAAATATTCAAATTTTTTCCTTCTTAATATAAAAATGAAAGTAACATTTTCCGTTAAGAAAAAAGAATTTTCAACAAATTAGTTACATTTTCATAGAAAAAAATTAAAAGTTCACTAAAATGGTGAACATTCTACCAAAAAAATTAACTTATAACCACAGAGTTGAATATTCAACCTAGAATTACAATATTATCAATATTCTATAAAAAATAAATACATATAACCAAAAGACCGAATTTCTACAAAATAACTGAATTTTTAGCTAAAAAAATATACATTTCCAAAAAAATAGAATAGTTATAATTCCAGTTATAAAAATACATTTTAAGAAATGATTATTATTAATAAATTAATAAAGTTAATACTTAATAGCCTTATTAAATACTTTAAAATTCCCCGCCTCAATATATGAAACATTGAAACATTTCCAAAGCTTCATGAAACTTTTCATTTGGTCAAAGTTTCATGAAACTTTACAACCTTCCAAATCAACTCGAAAAATCGTTTTATACAAAAGAAAGGGTGTTCGCGAGATTTTTTAACTTTTTTCATTTAGATAAAGGAATGAACACATAAAATTCATGAAAATATCATTCAATTTTATACTCATAATTAATTTCACAATTATTTAAACTCTTTTCGTCCCAGAAACGTGATTTTCGGTTAAAAAGTGCGAATTGAGACAACTGTCAAAACCTTCCTAACCTCCATTATTTCGCACTTTTATTGATTAAATTTGCTGAAATAGCTATATTAAATACGTGACATTCATAATTATTAATACATTAAGTTATATAATGTAACTTTATAGTCTATATTCTGTGATCTCTATAAATTTAGTGTCCTCGTGCAAAAAAGACTGAAATTTTCGGAGCAAGTTTGCTATAATTACGTGTTGTTTTGGTGTAATGTGAAATAATTTAATAGTGAAAATAGTGCGGGAAATATGAGGTGTAATTTTCACTTGAAATGAAGAAGTGACTGAATAGAAATGTTATTTTGATTTGTGCTGCTTGTGCATTATTATAATTTTCATCATGGTACTTTGGATAGCAGTTTTGGCGCTAAATTGTCTACATTTTGGATCTCCTCTGAACAGTAATTACATTTTTTATTTCACAATATTCAGGGTTGGTAAAAAAACTCAATTTAAAAATTCCGTGACTTTATCTTGACCAGTTTTTCATTTTCACTGAACTTTATGATTTTCTTTTGGGTATAAAAATAACCTTACACCTATGAGATCAATAATGGGTGTGTATTTTCAACAAAATAGATGATTTTTTTAACAACTTTAAACAGGAAGATTAATTTTCTACAAAAAAAAAAAAGATTAAAAAAAATTTATTTAACTTAAAAAGTGGAATTTCAAAAAAAATTGACTTTTAAGCTCGAAAATGTGAATTTTTAACAAAAAGTTTAAAAAATAAATTTTGCAACGAGAAAGAATTATTTTCAGAAAGGTGATAGGAAAATAAAAAAATGTGCATCAGATTCCTGAGAAAATTTATCGCAATATTTTAGTTTAGCAGATTAATTTGGAAAAATTGAAATATATCAAAACATCAAGAGATTTGTGAAAAGTTCAATTAACATTCAGGAAGATTTTCTCGCAAGTTTAAAAATTTTTAAAGCGCACTTGTATTTTTAACCAAATGGATGAATTTTTTATCAACTAGTGGATTTTTCAATTCAGAAAGATGACTTTCTAAACAAAAAGATTAATTTTCTACCAAAAAAGATGAATTTTTAAGAAAATACACACAGTGTCAACTAAGAATGATAAATTTTAGGTTCAAAAAATTTATTTTGAATCAAAAAATGATTTTTCAATCAAGAAGGTTAATTTTAAACAAACAAACAGAAATATATATTTTTAATTAAAAGTAGATTAGCGAACATGTTTAGTTAGACATTTTTTTCAACAAAATAGTGAATTTTTTAACAAAAAATTTTAGCAAAAAATTAATTTGTAATTATGTAGTTGATATTTTAACTAAAAAGAATAATTTTGCTTCAAAAAAGACAAATTTATAATAAAATACATGAAGTTTCAATTAAAAATGGTCAATTTTAGGTTAAGAGATTGATTTTTAACGAAAACTGATTTTTCAATGAAGAAGGTTACTTCATAATAATAATAATAATAATAATAATAATAATAATAATAATAATAAAAGTAGTTAAATTTGCAATCAAGGAAATACATTTTTAATTTAAATGATGATTTTTCAACCAAAAAATTAAATTTTTAACCCAATAGTTAAATTTTTATCCAGAAACATAACTTTAAAAAAATGGATTAGTGAACATTTTTGTTTAAAAATTGTTTGCAACAAAAAGATTAATTTTTTACACGAAAAAAGATGACTATTCAACCAAGAAGGTTAATTTAAAAATAATAATTTTCAACACTGTAGTTAAATTTTCAATCAAGGAAATGGATTTTAAATTAAACTAATGAATTGTCAACCGAAAAAATTAAATTTTCAACCGAATACTTTCAACTAGAAACACAATTTTTAATTAAAAATAGAGTAGTCAGATTTTCATTTAAAAAATGCTCCCAAGAAGATTAATTTTGTACAAAAACAAAGATGAATTTTCAATAAAACACTCGATTTTTGAATACGAGACATGAATTTTGAATCACATAGTTAAATGCGGCTCCAATTAAAAATGGTAAATTTTGGTTGGAAAATGAATGTTAAATCAATAAATTATTTTGTAATCAAGAAGATTAATTTTCAACAGCAAAAAAATGAATTTTCAACAACGTAGTTAAATTTTCAATCAAGTAAATAAATTTTTAATTGAACTGATGAATTTTCAACCGAAAAAATGAAATTTTCAACCAAGTTGTTTCAACTAGAAACAAAATTTTTAATAAAAAATAGAATAGTGAAATTTTTAGTTAAAAAAATGTTCAGCAAGAAGATTAGTTTTCTATAAAAACAAAGACAAATCTTCACGAAAAATAGTTGTAATTTTCAATAAAAAATATGAAATTTAATCGCATAGTTACATGCGGCTCCAATTAAAAATGGTAAATTTTAGGTTGAAAAATGAATGTTAAATCTATAAATTATTTTGTAATCAAGAAGATTAATTTTCAACAGCAAAAAAATGAATTTTCAACAAAGTAGTAAAATTTTTAATTAAGGAAATGAATTTTCAATCAAACTGATGAATTTTCAATTTAAAAAAATGAAATTTGTAACCGAATAGTTTCCGTCATCAACATATATTCATAATTAAAATTAGAGTAGTGGAATTTCTAGTTAACAAACTTTTTTTTGTAACAGAATAGTTATATACATATATACAGAATAGTTTTCAACACAAAGATTTATTTTCTACAAAAACAAGTTGAATTGTTACAAAAAAATGTGGATTTTTAACCAAAAAGTTGATTTTAAAACGAAAACTGATTAATGTTTCACGAAGAAGTTCGATTTTCAACAAAATAGATGAATTTTTATCTTTATAGTTAATTTCTTAGTTAAAAAGATTAATTTTTCTCCAAGAAATACGAATATTTCAGAAAAGAATTGAATTTTGTGTGCGAAAAGATGCATTTTCAACAAACAAATTTATTTTCAACCAAGAGAGCTGATTTTTCAACCAAAAACATTATTTTCATCAAAAAAAAAAGAAAAATGAAAAAAACTTTTCAAGAAAATAGTTAAATTTGCAACCAAAGAAATACATTTTATACCAGGAAGATAGATTTTCTACCAAAAAGCTCAAATTTTTAACAAATTAAATAAATTTTTAAACAAAAATATAATATTTAAATTTTTACTTATAAAAACTAATTTTTAAACAGAAAAAATACTAATTGTTTTCAGGAAAATAAGGAAATTTTTAACAAAAGAATTGAATTTTCAATAATAAAGACGAACTTTCAATTAAAAAAGAAAAATTTTATATTCAAAAACTAATTTTAGAAAAATCAAATTCATTTTCATTCAAGCAGATTTATTTTCAACCATAAAAAACAAATTTAAAAAAATGGGCAAATTTTCAACTAAAATGATGAATCTTTAACAACAAAATTTCTAAAAAATGCATTTTTTCTCAAATAGTTAAATTTTCTAACGAAAAAGAGAAATTGTCATAAGTACATACATTTTTGAACCAAAAAGATTAATTTTTAAACAAGAAAGGTTTTTCAGTAAAGAAAGTAAAACTATTTCAACAAAATAGTTGAAGTTTCGCCCAAAAAAGATGAATTGTCAATGAAAAATGTATTGTTTGAGATTTTCCGTAAAAAATCTTTTTATGTTAAATCAAAAACAGTTGAATTTAGCCAAAAAATGTGGTTTTAAATAGAAGAGTTCAATTTTAAAACCAAGAATATGAATTTTCAACCAGAAAGTTAATTTTTAATCACAAGATGAATTCTCAGCAAAAAATTATAATATAGTCGAAATTAAATACAAATTTTTTAGTTTTATTAAATTAAATTTTTATTACAATAATTTTTAAATACAATTTAAACATTATAAAATTTTAAATATTTAAAAAAAATTCTATAATCATGTTAATAATCCTTGTTTTCACTCTTAACGCAAACCAATAATTAAAATATAATACTTAAAAAATATATTTTTAAAAATAAAAATTTAATAATTGGAAAATTCAAAGAAATATGTACATCAAAAATTAAAGTAATAATTCCAATTAAAAAAGAGATAAGTAGAAAATAGTAAACGTAATAATGAAATAATATCAAATCCACATTCAAATGAAGTTAATTTAGTACAAAAAATTTATATGTATGTTCGTTCTCTAAATTATTAAAATCTTAGGAAAATTTTTTAGGGGGATCTAGAATTCCCTGCGACTTGCTGCAACCCTGAATACGTATTTTATATTAAGGGAGACCGACAAATGGAGGTTCTTTTAATTATTGTAAAAAAAATTAAATTATTATTTTCAGCGCCTGAAAATCACGGCTATTGTGCTCCTTACAATGGCAAAATTTGCAAAAAATACCTTACTGGAATTGGCAAGGTATGGTTTAACGATACACCTGATAATCCTGGTGGATGGTTAAATGAACAGATTACAACTAATCTCTGGGAAGAACTGATTGAAAACCTTAATGAACCGTGTCGTTCGGCAGCCGAGGTACCACATTTTAATCGAATTTAAAACGTTTAAAACTAACTTAAATTTGAATTTTATTTCTTCTTAATTTTTCAGTGCCAGGGTGGCCGCAAAACTTATTTTTAAAAATTTCTGGACTTTTCCCTGATTTCTATTTGACTAATTTTTCATTTTCCCCTGACTATTATTATTTAAAGACCAACATTTTAATCTTGTCACGTTTTTATCATAGAATCTTTTCTGAGCAGAATGAAACAATTCCAGATGAATAAATAAACAAATTAAATTTATTTATTGCAACCAAAAAATACGATTTTTTAGAAGAATAGTTACATTTAAAATAAAATAATTACATTTTTAACCAAATATTTTAATTTTTAATGAAATGGTTAAATTTAGAAACGATAAAGATAAAAATTGTTGCATAAACAGTTGCTTTTTCCAATATAAAACTGATTTTTTTGTAGACAGATGAATTTACAAAAAAATCAAATAAAAATACGAATACTTGTATTTTATAATTGAAAAGATAATTTATCAACTAAAGATTCAAATTTTCGAACATAATAAAATTAAATTTGATCCAAATCATTGAATTGTCAACAATAAAATGAATTTGTAACAAAAAAGTAGCATTTATAAACAAATAATTAATTTTTTATGAAAAAGAGATGAATTTTCAACTAAAAAGTAAATTTATTAATTTCAAAAAGGTCAAATGTAAACCAGAAAGTACTTTATAAGCAAACAGTTCAACTTTTAAACCAAAAACACGAATTTCGTAAAAAGACAGTAAAATATTCTATCTGAAAAATAGATTTTTTAATAAAAAATAAATTCCCAAGAAAGGAGGTAAAAGTTGAGATTTTAACAACAAAGAAAAACGAATTTTCAACAAAGTAGTTAAATTTTCAACTAAAATGAAAAATGTTCAACAAAGATTAATGTTTTTTAGCCGAGAAAAGAAAAAGTTAATGCAAATTATTGAACTTCCAAGCCAAATAACGAATTTTCTGCAAAAAGTTGAATTTTAAACCACAAAAGAAGGATTAAAAATGGAAAGGTTGATTTTTCAGTTTAAAAAATTAAGTTGAAACAAAAAAGAAAACTAATTTTCAACAAAATATATTAGATTTCCGGCAAAAAGATAAAATTTAAAAAAAAGTTCTAACAAAGTAATTTAACTTTTACCCAAATAGTTGGATTTTTCATTTAAAAAAAATTTTCGACTGGTAAAGTTAAATTTTTAGTTAAAAAAATTAATTTTCGCTTTAAAGAATTAATTTTCTGTTAAAGATATCGAAATATAAACCAAAAAGATGATTTTTTAACTAAAATAATGAGTCTTCAACAACGAAAATATTTTTTTTTCTTACAAAGTGGTTCCACCTTCAACCGAATTTTTTTTAACGAATAGTGGGTAACAAAAGAGATGAATTTTCAACTATAATTATGAATCTTCAACAAAAAATAGATTTCTTAACAAAGTAGTTTTACGTTTTTACAAAGTAGTTTTATTTTCATTAAAAAAAGATGAAATTTCAACGAATAATATTATGGTAGATGTTACAGCTAAAAACTCTGAAGATTTATTTTCTACCAAAAAAGACGAAGTATTAACCAAACACATAAATTTTCAAACAAATAGTAGATTTATCAACGAAAAAAGATCAATTTTAGAAAAAAAATAGTAAAGGTAAATTTGAATTAAAAAAAAAAAACTAGTCATCAACAAATTAGTAAAATATTCGACCAAGTCGTTTAATTGTCAGCCAACAAATTCGATTTTACAACAAATAATGCTCATAATTCTGTTAAAAAGTCGAATTTTCTACTCGAAAATAAAAATTTTCAAAGAAAAAACTGGAAAAATTATATTTGCAGTTTAAAAAATTAAGTTAAATAGTGGAATTTTTAGTTTAAAAAATTATTTTACATATTGTTGTTCTACCAAAAACCAATTAGTAAAATTTTCAACCAACAACTATGATTTTTCAACAAATATGTACTTGAATGTTTTTACAAAGTAATTCAGCTTTTACTCAAGTAGTTAGGTTTTCAATTAAAAAAGAATTTTCGACTGGAATAGTTAAATTTTTAGTTAAAAAAATTAATTTTCACTTTAGAAAATTAATTTTCTACCAAAAGATGTCGAAATTTTCAACTAAAGAGATAAATTTTTAACTATAACAATGAATTTTCAAAAACGAAAATATTTTTTTTCACAAATTGGTTCCACTTTCAACCAAGTAGTTTAATTTTCAATGAAAAAAAAAATTTCAAGGAATAATTAGATGGTAGATATTTAAATAAAAAAGCTGTTAATTAAAAATATAAAACAGTTTAATTTAACCAAAAAAGACGATTTGTCAACAAAAGAGATGAATTTTCAACTAAAATGGCGAATCTTCAACAAAAAATAGATTTTCTTAACCTCATAGCTGACTTTTCAACTAAAAATATTAATTTTTCTCCAATAAAGACAAATTTATAATAAAATATTTGATGTTTTAAATAAAAAAGATCAATTTTAGTTTAAAAAATTTAATTTTGAGGTCAAAAATTAATTTAAAAGAGAGTAGTTAATTTTTCCACCAAAGACATTAATTTTCAACAAAAAAAAAGGAATTTTCCCCACAAAAAATTAATTTTCAAAAAAAAAGGAGATGAATCTGCTACAAAATGGTTGAATCTTGCCAAAAAAAATTTCTTTCAAATGGTTCCATGTTCAACCAAGTAGTTTAATTTTCAATAATAAAGAATAATTTTCAAAGAATGATGGGATGTTGGACATTAAAATTTAAAAAATGTAATTTAAAATATAAAACCATTCAATTTAATAAAAAAAAAAACGGATTGTCAACAAAAAAGAGTAATTTTCAACTAAAATGATGAATCTTCAACAAAAAATAGATTTTTTAACAAAGTGGTTTTACGTTTCAACAAGCAGTTTAATTTTTAATAAAAAAATATGAATTTCCAAAGAATAATGTTATGGTAGATATTTCAACCAAAAGCGCCGTTAATTTTGAATAAAAAATAGTTGAATTGAACAAAAAAAAGATGAAATTTCTAATAAAAGAGATGATTTACAAAATAAAAAAGACAAATTTTTAACCCTGAAGTTAATTTTCGGCACAAAAAAAAAACAAAAGAATTCTCAACAAAACACGTGAATTTTCAAACAAATAGATTTTTCAACTGAAAAAAATAAATTTTGAACCAAAAGTAGAAAAGGTAAATTTTAACTTTAAAAAACTTATGTTCAACAAAATTGTAAAATATTCAAACAAAGAGATGAATTTTAACTAAAGTAATGACTTTCACAGCCAAAAGGGCGTTTTTTCAACAATTAAATATATCTCAGTCAAGAAAGAAAAAAAATTCATCGAAATTGTTGATTTTCCAAGTTAAAAGATGAATTTTCTGCCCGAAAATAAGAATTTTCAAACAGAAAAATGACAAAGTTAAATTTTTATTATAAAAAAATGTAATAGGTTCAAAAAAGAAAACAAATTTTTAACCAAATATTTAAGTTTTCTACCAAAAAGATAGACTTTCAACCAAAAAATAATGTTTTAACAAAGTAATTCAACTTTTACCCAAGTAGTTAAATTTTTAATTAAGAAAAAAATTCGACTGGAATAGTTAAATTTGCATTTCAAAAAAATAATTTACTGTTGTTTTACAGTTAAATGTTAGACATTTAAATTAATAAAATATGTAATTTTAAAATATAAAACAGTTAACTTTAACCAAAGAAGACAAATTATCAACAAAAGAGATGAGTTTTCCACTAAAATGATGAACCTTCAACAAAAAATTTATTTTTTAATAAAGTGGTTTTACGTTCGACCTTGTACTTTAATTTTTAATAAAAAGAGATGAATTTTTAACGAATAATGTTAATTATCGAGTAGACATTTCAACCAAAAATCGATGTTAATTTTAAATAAAAAATGGTTAAATTTAACCATAAAAGACGAACTGAAATAAAAAAGGTAAATTTTAATTTAAAAAAACAACTAATTTTCAACAAATAAATATTTCTCAGGTCAGGGAACAAAACAAAAATTCATCCAAATTGTTGATTTTTCAAGTTAAACGATGAATTTTCTTTTAAAACGTTCAATTTTCTACCCGAAAATAAGAATTTTTAACAAAAAATGAAGAAGGTACATTTTAACTTTCAACTTAAAAATATTAATTTCAAAAAAAAAAAAATAGTAAACTTTCAACCAAAAAATTATATTTTTACAAAGTAATTCAGCTTTTACCCAAGTAGTTGAATTTTCAATTAAAAAAGAATTTTTGACTGGAATAGTTCAATTTTCAGTTTAAAAAATTAATTTTCGTCATTTAAAAAAAATTAATCTTCAACAAAAGAAAGTTAAATTTTAAACAAAGAGGTGAATTTTCAACCAAAAATGATGAATTTTCAACAAAAAATGAAAAAGGCACATTTTAAGTTAAAAATATAAAATTCAAACAGAAAAAAGAATTAAACTTTCAGTAACAAAGTAATGATTTTGCAAAGTAATTCAACTTTTACCTAAGTAGTTGAATTTTCAGTTTTAAAAAATCAAATTTCACTTTAAGAAATTAATTTTCTACCGAATGTATCGAAATTTCAACCAACGAGATGCATTTTTAACTAAAATAATTAATTTTCAACAACGATATATTATTTTTTTTTAGAAATTAGTTGCACTTTCAACCAAGTTGTTTAATTTTAAATAAAAAAAGATTCATTTTTAACGAATAATGAGATGATAGAATTTAAATAAAAAAGCTGTTTAATTAAAAACTAAAACAGTTCAATTTAACCAAAAAAGGGGAAGTGTCGAAAAAGAAGATGAATTTTCAACTACAATAGCGAATCTTTAACAAAAAATAGATTTAAAAAAGTGGTTTTACGTTTGACAAAGCAGTATAATTTTTAACGAAAAAATGTTTGAATTCTTACCACTTTTTTCACAAAGTGGCTCGACCTTCAACCAAGTAGTTTAATTTTCAATGCAAGAATAATAATTTTCAAAGAATAATGGATTGGTGGACATTAACATTAAAAGAAATTTAATTAAAAATATAAAACAGTTCAATTTAACAAAAAAAAAAAAAAGAAGGAATTGTCAACAAGAGTTGAATTTTCAACAAAAAATTATGAGTTTTCAACGGACAATGTTACGATAGTTATTTCAATCAAAAGCGATGTTAATTTTAAATAAAAAACAGTTTAATAGAACAAAAAAATGAAATTTCTAACAAAAGAGATGATTTAAAAAAGAAAAAATACAATTTTTTAACCCTGAAGTTAATTTTCTACAAAAAACAAAAAAGAATTCTGAACAAAACACATGAATTTTCAAACAAATAGATTTTCCAACTAAAAAAGATCAATTTTTAACAAAAAATAAAAATGTTTTTTTTTTAAATTTAAAAAACTAATTTTCAACAAAATAGTAAAATATTCATCCAAAGAGCTGAATATTAGTTTTCTACCAAAAAGATAAAATTTCAACCAAAAAATAATATTTTAACAAAATAATAATTTTTAGTTAAAAAATTAATTTATTGTTGTTTCGCAGTTACATTTTCAACAAAAAATATGATCTTTCAACAAATAATCTAGTATTGGATATTTCAGTAAAAGAATATGTTAATTTAAAATTAAAAAAAAATTGAATTCAACGAAAAACAGACGAATATTCAACCAGAGTTTAATTTGTAACAAGATAGTTCAATTTGAAACTAAATAGTTAAATTTTTAACGAAATATGTAGTTCAACAAAAAAATAGATTTTTTAATAAAGTGATTTTACGTTCACCCAAGTTTAATTTTCAATAAAATTGATTTATTTTTATCGAATAATGTTATGGTAGATATTTCAACCAAAAAAAGTTGATCTCCTTTTTTCCAATATTATTTTTTGGTTAAAAGTTTTTTGGTAGAAAATTCAACTTTTTTATTTAAACTGATAATGTAACTTTTTCATTTTTTGTTACAAATTCGTATTTTTGGGTTGAGAATTCAACAATTTGGATGACATTTTTTTTAAACTGAAAAATGTTTATTTATTTAAAATTCATCATTTTAGTTGAAAATTAATCTTTTTGGTTGAATTTTAACTATTTTATTACAAAATCGTTTTTCTTTTGTTCGAAACTATTTTTTTTACAGAAAATGTAATTTCTCCATTTTTGTTAAACATATCCAATATTACATTTTTTGTTGGGAAATCATGTTTGCAGGTTGGAAAATATTCATTTTTTCCAACTGATCTACGGCCACCCGGTCTGTCCTCTCTCGAAAGAATATTAAAATAATCCTGAACTTTCAGAAAATGCTTTGCTTTTATGCATTTCCGCAATGTCAAAGGGCGATTGGTTTGCCCCTTTGTTACGAAGATTGCATGGCTGTGCGACATGAGTTTTGTTTTAACGAGTGGGCACTGATCGAAGACAATAAAGAAAGGGACATTTTTATAAGATCTCGTGGACATTTTTCACTGCCAGATTGTGAAAGTCTTCCAAAAATTAACAAAGATATGGTCACTTGCTCAAATATTCACTTGACTGATATGAGTCAAGATCTCATTACTTGTAAGTCCTTGTCGCTTTAAATCAATATTTGCATTTTTTTTTCGTACTTTCACTGAAAGGATAATAAACTCATAGCTTAAGGGAAAAGGGATCGTTAAAAAAATTTCAAAGATTTTACAACACTTAAAACGATTTTGAATATTTAAATTTTAAACAGATTAACAAAAATTTCACTAATTCCATAAAGATTTCAACAAATTTCAAAAGGTTAAAAAAATTTCAATAGATTTCAAAAAATTACAAAAATACCAAAACATTTTAAAATATTTCAAAGATTTCACAAAAATTTCACAAAGGTTTCGAAACTGAAAATATTTAAATGATTTCACAAATGAATTTTTCTTAATTTCCTTTAAGCTACTAGTGCGATCTCTCTAGTAGCTTAAGGGAAAAGGGATCGCCCATAAACTACATTACCACTTTAGGGTAATAAGATTTTCACAATTTTGGGAAATTGTTGACCCCCTCTTCATCTTTGATAACCATTTATTTAGTTATGACCCCCCCCCCCCCCCCCCCCCCCCCCCCCCCCGAAAGTAATTCCGCCTTTAGGTAAAACCCGAATTTAAATTTATACTGTTTTTTTTTTATATTTATGGAGAAGTCAAATTGCCAGTAAACGTTTGTTACTTACGTGAGCGTGTGATGAATTTTTAACTTTGGTAATAAATCAACAATTAAAATAAAAACTTGATTTTCAGAATAACTGTAAAAATGTGCCAAATGGAATTTTATGTGACAGTCAATCCGGGTATTGTTGCATTTTTAAACTAAGAAAGTTACATTTTTAACAAAAAATGGAATAGAGAAAATCTTAATTGAAAAAATAATTTTAAATTATTAAATAAAATAATTTTCTACAAAGTAATTGATTTCTTAAACTAAATATTTGAAGTTTCAAGTCAAAATGACAAAGCTTCTATACGAAACTGCTAAATTATCAAATAAAACATATGAATTTTTGATTAAAAAATTAATTTTATACAAAAAAAGACGAATTTTCAACCAAATACAAAAAGTGTCAATCGAAATAAATTTTCAAAAAAAAAAAAAACAACAAAAAAACACGAATTTTTAACAAAATAGTTTAATTTTAACAGAAAGTTGAATTTTTACTTAAAAAAGAACCGTTTTTAACCACAAATGGAATAGGTAAATTTTCAATTACCAAAGTAATTTTTCAATTTTTCTACCGAAAAAAAACTAATTATTAACAAAATTCAAGAATTCTAAACCAAAAAATTTGAATTTTCAACTAAAAATAATGAATTTTTAAGCAAAGAGATTAATTTACTACCAAAAATGAAGAATTTTCAAGAAAATCAAAGAATTCTGTACGCAAAGGTTAAATTTACAACTAAAAAAGAAGACATTAAAAAAAAAAAAGATTAACTTTCTGCAAAAAAAGACGAATTTGCAATAAATTTCAAGAATTCTCAATCCAAATATTGAATTTTCAACTAAACAATAAGAATGTCCAAACAATAAGATTAATTTACTACCAAAAAAGCCGATTTTCCAGTAGAATTGAAAAATTCTCAACCAAAAAATTTCATTTTCAACCAAAAAGATGAATTTTCAAACAAGAAAATAATTCAATACAAAAGAAGATGAATTTTCAATCAAATTCAAGAATTCCGAATCCAAAAGTTGAATTTTCAAGATCGTAGTTGTTCTTTAAAACCTAGTTTTTTAAATATTGAACCAAAAAGATTCCAAAGACAAAAAAACAATTTTTTCAACTAAAAAAGAAGAATTTTTAACAAAATTCAAGAATTCTCAACCACAAACTTGAATTTCCTAATAAAAAAGAAGAATTTTCACATAAAAAGATAATTTACTACCGAAAAAGATGAATTATTATTAAAATTTAAGTAAACTCAACAAAAAAGTTGCATTTTTAACTAAAAAAGATCAAGAGAGATTTGTTTGATTTGTTTGATTTTAAATAAAGTAGATCAACTTTAAAACTATTTGTTGAAATTTGAACCAAAAAGCTGAATTTATAAAGAAAAAGATTAATTTTCCACGGAAGAAACGAATCTTCAATAAAACTCAAAAATTGTCAACCAAAAATATAATTTTTCAACTACAAAGGATGATTTTTTAGACAAGAAGATCAATTTACTACAAAAAAAGAACTTTTAACAAAATTCAAGAATTCCAAACCAAAAAGTTGAATTTTCAACTAAAAAAGATTAATTTTCTACGAAAAAAGATTAATTTTCAACAAAACTCAAGAATTCTCAACCAAAAATATGAATTTTCCGCAAAAGAGGATGCATTTTTAAAGACGAAGATCAATTTTCTACAAAAAGAAAGAACTTTAAACAAAATTCAAGAATTCTGAACCAAAAATTTGAATTTTCAACTAAAAAAGCAGAGTTTTTAAATAAAAAGATTAATTTACTACAAAACAAGAAATTTTTCTTACAAATATCAAGAATTTTCAACCAAAAAGTTGCATTTTCAACCAAAAAGTTGCATTTTCAACTAAAAAACATGATTTTTCAAACCAAAAGATTAATTCATTACCAAAACAGAAGACCTTTAAACAAAATTCAAGAATGAACCAAAAAGTTTAGTTTTTAACTAAAAAAGAAGAATTTTTAAATAAAAAGATTAATTTTCTACCAAGGAAGACAAATTTTTTTTATAAAATTCGTGATTTCACAATCAAAAAGTTGCAGTTTCAACTAAAACAAAAAGATTAATTTGCTACCAAAAAAGAAGAATTTTCAATAAAATTCCAGAATTCTCAACAAAAAGCTGAATTTTTGAGAAAGAAAGAAAAAGACATTTGTTTAATTTTAAAGAAAGTAGTTTAACTTTAAAACCTAGTTGATGAAATCTGTACGAAAAAACTGAATTCATAAACAAAAAGATTAATTTTCTACGGAAAAAACGAATTTCTAACAAAACACAAGAATTCCCAACCAAAAACTTGAATTTTCTGCTAAAAGGATGAATTTTTAAACAAGAAGACTAATTTACTACAAAAAAAGAACTTTTAACAAAATTCAAGAATTCTGAACCAAAAAATTTAATTTCCAACTAAAAAAGAAAAATTTTCAAACGAAAATTTAATTTACTATTGAAAAGACGAGTTTTCAATAAAAATCCAGAATTCTCAACAAGAAGTTGAATTTTTAAGAAAGCAAGAAAAAGAATTTAAAAAAATTTTAATATAGTAGTTGAACTTTAAAACCTGGTTGTTGAATTTTGAACCAAAAAGATGAATTTTTCAACAAAAAGATAATTTTTTCTACGGAAAAAATTAATTTTTCACAAAATTCAGGAATTTTCAACCAAAAAGTTAAATTTCCAAATAAAAAAGATGATTTTTTAAACAAAAATATTAATTTATTGCTATATATATTATTACTATGTTATTATTATTATTACTATAACTAAAAATGAAGAACTTTTCAACAAAATATTAATTTACTATAAAAAAAGCCGAGTTTTCAATAAAATTCAAGAATTCTTAACCAAAAAATTCATCTTTTAACTAAAGAAGCTGAATTTTTAAACAAAAAGATTAATTTTCTATCAAAAGAGACAAATTTTTAATGAAATTCAAGAATTCCGAACCAAAAAATTGAATTTTCAGCTAAAAAAGAAGAATTTTCAAATAAAACGATTAATTTACTACCAACAAAGAAGAATTTTAAACCAAAAAATTGAATTTCCAGCTAAAAAATAATAATTTTTAAATAAAAAGAATAATTTACTACCAAAAAAGAAATTTCTTTAAAAAAATTCAAGAATTCTGAACCAAAAACTTTAATTTTCGACTAAAAAAGAATTTTCAAACGAAAAATTAATTTACTATTAGAAAGACGAGTTTTTGATAAAGTTCCAGAATTCTCAACAAGAAGTTTAATTTTTAAGAAAGGAAGAAAAAGATTTTTTTTTCATTTCCAAGAATGTAGTTGAACTTTAAAACCTAGTTGTTAAATTTTGAACCAAACAGTTGAATTTTTCAGCAAAAGAATAATTTTTTCTACGGAAAAAATTAATTTTTAACAAAATTCAGGAATTTTTAACCAAAAAGTTAAATTTTCTACCAAAAAAGACGAATTTTTAATAAAATTCAAGAATGCACAATCAAAAAGTTGCTGTTTCAACTTGAAAAAATTTTAAACAAAAAGAATAATTTGCTACCAAGAGACAAATTTTTAATGAAATTCAAGAATTCTGAACCGAAAAATCGAATTTTCAGCTAAAAAAGAAGAATTTTTAAATAAAAAGTATAATTTACTACCAAAAAAGAAATTTCTTTAACAAAATTCAATCATTCTGAACCAACAAATTTAATTTCCAACTAAAAAAGAAGAATTTTCAAACGAAAAATTAATTTACTATTAAAAAGACGAGTTTCCAATAAAGTCCCAGAATTCTCAACAAGAAGTTGAATTTTTAAGAAAGGAAGAAAAAGATTTTTTTTTGTAATTTTCAAGAAAGTAGTTGAACTTTAAAACCTAGTTGTTAAATTTTGAACCAAACAGATGAATTTTTCAACAAAAGAATAATTTTTTCTACGGAAAAAATTAATTTTTAACAAAATTCAAGAATTTTCAACCAATTAATTAATTAATTTATTACTATAACTATATTATTACTATAACTAAAAATGAAGAATTTTTTAATAAAAAAATTAATTTACTAAAAAAAAAACCTAGTTTTCACAAAAATTCAAGTATTCTCAACAAAAAATGTGATCATTTAACTAAAAACGCTGAATTTTTAAACAAAAAGATTATTTTTCTTCCAAAAAAATACAAATTTTTAATAAAATTTAAGAATTCACAACCAAAAAGTTGCTGTTTTAACCAAAACAATTTAAAACAAAAAGATTATTTTGCTACCAAAAGAGACACATTTTTAATGAAATTCAAGAATTCTGAAACAAAAAATTGAATTTTCAGCTAAAAAAGAAGAATTTTTAAATAAAAAGATTAATTTACTACCAAAAAAGAGGAATTTTGAACCAAAAAATTGAATTTCCAGCTAAAAAAGAATAATTTTTAAATAAAAAGAATAATTTACTACCAAAATAGAAATTTCTTTAACAAAATTCAAGTATTCTGAACCAACAAATTTAATTTCCAACTAAAAAAGAAGAATTTTCAACGAAAATTTAATTTACTATAATAAAAGCCGAGTTTTCAATAAAATTCAAGAATTCTCAACCAAAAAATTGATCTTTTAATTATAAAAGCTGAATTTTTAAACATAAAGATTAATTTTCTACCAAAAAAGATAAATTTTTAATAAAATTAATTTTTTATTAATTTAAAATTTTAAAAAAATTTTAAAATAAAATTCAAGCATTCACAACCAAAAAGTTGCTGTTTCAACTAAAAAAGAAAATGTTTAATTTTCTACCAAAAAAGACAAATTTTTAATAAAATTCAACAATTCTCAATCAAAAAGTTGCAGTTTCCGCTAGAAAAGATTAATTTTTAAACATAAAGATAATTTTTTTACCAAAATATTCGTCATCTCAAAACTCACTAAAAACGTTACCATATGTATTTTCAGAAAAAAATCTAAATTCTTACTTTTACTGGGACCCTCCCCCTACGCAGGTTTTGTGCCCCCTCCCTTAAGTGGTAACAAAGTTAATGGACGATCGCTTTTCCCTTAAGCTACTCGAGAGATCTCTACAGTAGCTTAAGGGAAAAGCACCCGACCGGAAATCGGAAGTTCTGTGGTTCGATTCCTAGCAGAGCGAAGATTTTTTTCAGAAAAAAATTATTAAAAAAATTAAATTTATGATACGGATAATAAAGATTCCTTGAAAAATAAACTTGTAGGACATTCTTTATTTGATAGATGACTGTGTTGAAGGCAACGGGCGGTTTTATATGGGCAAAATAAATAAAACAAAAATGGGTCTTGACTGTCAATCCTGGAGTTCTCAAGAGCCGCATTTTCACGACAGGCCTCCTAATGTTTTCCCGCAAATTATTAACGGCGATAATTACTGTAGAAATGCAGGTGGAAATGAACCGATGCCTTGGTGTTTTACTATGGATCCAAAAATACGATGGCAATATTGCGATATTCCAAGATGTGGTATGTTATTTTTGAATTTTATATCATTTATTATATTTTAGGGTTTGGAAATTTGTATAAAGTCGTTTTTATATGGCAATTTTTCATTTTTAGATAATTCAACCCAAGAGGTTTTGATCATTGATCCCAAAGACTTGTCAATGGAAACTTTCTTCACGCCATATATGATTCTCATTTTAGCATTTATTGGATTTTTAATTATTGTCGGAACCTCAGTTGCTTTATTAATAAGCCACAGGTTTCAAAAGCGCCATCAAGGTTACGGTTCCACCGAAAATCAGGTACTTGAAAATAATAAAAATCTAAGTTTGATTGATAAAAAAAACTCATCTACTAACCGGAATTGCTAGAGAAGTCTGGTTTTAAAATTTCGTGGCATTTAGAGGTTTTCTAAATTTACTTTTACGAAAGAAAAATCGGTCAATTAAATTCAACTTGAAAATATTCGAATGATCGCAGTCGAATTTAACAATACATTCTTATGGAATTATTATTGAATGCACATATAAAGATTCTTTCAGTAATCATTGAAATTTAAACGATTCTTTTCATTTTTAATATAAAATTTCTTTAAAATAAATTAAAATATATCACAGAGATTTCAAAAGATTTCACAAGGATTTCAGAAATATTGAAAGATTTCCCAAAGATTTCAAAAGATTATAAAAAATTCAACAGATTCCACAAAGGTTTCGAAAATGTGAAAAGATTTGAATGATTTTGCAAATATTTTAAAGATTCAACAAAAGTTTCAAAAGATTTTTATAAGATCCCACAAAAGCTTAAAAAAACTTCAAAATTTTACAAATTTGATGGATTTAAAAATATTTCATTAATATTTCAAAGATAACACAACATTTTAAAGTATTCAAAAAATCCAAAAGATTTCACAAGGTTTTACAATTTTTTTTAGCGATTTTGAATATTTAAACAGATTTACAAAGATTTCAATTATCCCATAAAGATTTCAAGATATTTCAGAAAAATTCAATAGATTTCTCAAAGGTTTTAGAAGTTTCAAAAGTTTGAAAAGACATATTTTACAAAGATTTCAAAACTAAGAATTCAAAAAATTTCAAAAGCTTAAAAAAATGTCAAAATATTTTAAAGATTTAACAAAAATTTCACAAAGGTTTCAAAAAATAACAATAGTTTTCATAATGTTTTCAAAAAATCTCACAGATTTCAAAAGATTTTAATAGATTTCACAAAGATTTCAAAAATTTGAAGGATTTAAAAATATTTCAAACATTTCAAAGTATTCAAAAAAATCCAAAAGATTTCACATGGGTTAAAAAAATTATTTAAAATTTTAATCGATTTTAAAGATTATTTCAAATTTCAAAGTTTAAAAAAAAATTCCAAAAGGTTTAATGACTTCCCCAAGATTTCACAAAATTTCAAAAGATTAATAAAATGCTGAAAGATTCAAAAATATTTCAAAGATTTTACAAAAATTTCACAAAGGTTTCAAAAGATTATAAAAGATTATCAAGGGTTTACAATTTTTTGACAAAGATTTCAAAGATCTGAAAACATTTCAAAAGATTTTAAAAATACCAAAATATTTCAAACATTTAAGAACGGTATCACAAGATTACAAAATATTTCACAGAGGTTTAAAATGGTGCAAAATTTCAATAATTTTACAAAGATTTGAAATATTTCAAAAATTTAATCGAATTTTTAAAGATTTAAAATATTTCAACAGATTTTAGAAAGAGTTGAAAGAATTCGCAAAAATTTCAATTATTTCAAAAAGATTGCAAAAAATTTCAAAAGATTAACAAGATTCCAAAATATTTCAAAATATTACAGAAGCTTTCAATAGATTTAATGAAGGTTTCAAAATTTTAAAGGTTTAACAGTGATTTTAATGACTTGTCGAAGAATTCACAAAATTTCCAAAGATGTAAAAATATTTCAAAGATTTCACAAAAATTTCACAAAGGTTTCAAAAGATTATAAAAAATTATCAATGGTTTAAAAGTTTCAATAAATTCAACAAAGGTTTAAAAACTTTTTAAGGTTTAAAAATGTTTGACAAAGATTTCCAAGATATAGAAACTTTTCAAAAGATTTAAAAAATGCAAAAATATTTCAAAATATTTCAAGAATTTCACAAAGGTTTTGCAAGATTACAAAAGATTTCAAAAAGGTTTCGAATTTGTCAAGATTCCAAAGATTTGACAAAGATTTGAAATATTTCACAAGTTTCAGAAAATATGTAAAGATTTTTATTATTTCAACAGATTTTGGAAAGATTCTATAGATTCCACAAAAGATTTCAGATATTTCCAAATATTTTAGAAAATTTTGCTAACATTTCAAAAAATTTCACAATGTTTTCTAAACGTTTCAAAATATTTCAGCAGTTTTCAAATATTTCAAAAAGATTGCAAAATATTACAGTAGATTTCACAAATGTTTAAAAAGTGTCAAAATATTTAAATCATTTCATAAATATAAAAAATTTCAAATATTTCACAATATTTTAAATGATTTTAAATATTTCAGAAAAACTCCATCGATTTTACATCGGTTTCAAAAATTTAAAAAATTTTAAAAATATTTTACAATGATTTTAAACATTTGAAAAGATTTTAAAAATATCAAAAAGTTTCAAAAGATTTTAGAATTGTTTCATAAAAATTTTGAAAGATTATAAAAGATTTCACAAAGGTTCAAAAAAATGTCAAAGATGTAAAAATATTTCACAGAGATTTCAAGTACTTCACAAAGATTTCAATAATTTCCAAATGTTTCAGAAAATTTGGCTAAGATTTCAAAATTTTCACAAAACATGAAATGATTAAAAATATTTCAACAGATTCACAAAAGTTTCAATTATTTCACGAAGATTTTATAAGTTATCAAAAGTTTAAATAAATTCTAAAACGTTTCAAAATATCAGAAAGATTTCGAAATAGTTCAATAATTTTACTAGATCTATTAAACGGTTCAATAATTTCAAAAGATTTCAAATATTTCACAAAATTTTTAATGAATTTAAATATTTTAATAGATTTCAGAATTTTTCGCAATGATTCACAAAAATGGCAATCTATTTGATAATTTTTTTTTAATTCAGAAGATTAAAAAGAAATCCCGAAAATATTAAAGAAAGTGTTACAAATATTTTACAAATATTAAAAAAGTTACAAAATATTTCAATAAATTTCATAAAGGTTAATAATTTTCAAAAGATTTCAACGATTTCACGAAGATTTCTAAAATTTCATGAACATTTCCGTGATTTCATAAATATTTAGAAAATTTTAAAACATTTTTAATATTTCAAGAGATCTCATAAAGATTTCAACTATTTCACAAAGGTTTCAAAGATTTTTGAAAAATAGCAAAAGCTTAAAAAACTGGTAAAACATTTCAGAAGATTTCAAAGAATTCAGAAGATTACAAAATATTTCAATAGATTTCACAAAAAGTTCAAAAATTTAAAAAGATTTCGACTGTTTCACAAAGATCAGAAAGATTCCGCAAAGATTTGGAAAAATTACAAAATACTTTAATAAATTCCATAAAGGTTAAAAAAATTTCAAATTATTTCAATGATTTCACGAAGGCTACTAAAATTGCAGTGATTTAATCAATTTCATAAAGATTTGGAAGATTTTAATTATTTCGCAAAGATTTAAAAGATTATGAAAAATTTCAAAAGTTAAAAATTTTTTTTAAATTTCAGAAGATTTGCAAGATTTTTCAAAGATTTCAAAAGATTACAAAATTTTTTAATAGATTTGATAAAAATTTCAAAACTTTAAAAGAATTTCGATGCTTTCACAAAGATTTCACAAAGGTTTCAAATATTTTAAAGATTTCACAAAGATTTCCAAAATTTCAAAGGTTTGAAATTTTTTAATAGATTTGACAAAGGTTTCAAATTTTTTTAAAAAGATTTCGATGATTTCACAAAGATTTCAAAAGTGTAAAAATATTTCATCAGGTTTCACAAAAATTTTAAATGTTTGAAATATTTAAATAGATTTGACAAAGGCTTCAAATATTTTAAATGATTTCGATGATTTTATAAAGTTTTTAAAAGTTTTGAAATATTTCAACAAATTTCACAAAGATTGCGAAAATTTTCAAGGTATTAAATATTTAAAAAGATTTGATAAAGGCTTAAATAATTTAAAAACATATCGATGATTTCACAAGGATTTCAAGGATTTCAAAAGTCTTGCATATTTAAACAAATTTCACAAATATTTTTAAAACTTCAAAGGTTTAAAATATTTAAATAGATTTCATAATGTTTCAAAAATTTAAAAAGATTTCGATGATTTCACAAAAATTTCAAAAATTAAAATATTTTAAAAATATTTTAAAGATTTTCGCAACGATTTCTAAGATTTCACAAAAATTTCAAAAGTTTGGAAATATTTAAACAGATTTCACAAAGATTTCGAAAATTGCAAAGGTTTGAAATATTTAAATAGATTTGACAATTTAAAAAAGTTTCGATGATTTCACAAAATTTTATAGATTTTACAAAAATTTCAAAATGTTTTAAATATTTCATCAGATTTCACAAAGTTAAAAAAATTTCGATGTTTCGAAATATTTCAAAAGATTTGACAAAGATTTCAAAAATTTCAATGGTTTGAAATATTTAAATATATTTGATAATGTTTCAGAAATTTAAAAAGATTTCAACGATTTCACAAAGATTTCAAAAGTTTAAAAATATTTCATCAGGTTTCACAAAAATTTCAGAAATTAAAATATTATGCAAATATTTTAAAGGATTTCGATGATTTCACGAAGATTTCAAAAGTTTAAAAATATTTCATCATGTTTCACAAAAATTTTAAAAGTTTGGAAATATTTTAACAGATTTCACAAAGGTTTCGAAAATTTCTATGGTTTGAAATATTTAAAAAGATTTGATAAATGTTTCAATAATTTAAAAAGATATCGCTGATT
>NC_046662.1:17789008-17796825 GCF_010883055.1 Belonocnema kinseyi | reverse complement strand
CTCTTGAAATCGTTTACAGATTTAATTTTTTTTTAATATCCTAAAATATTTCAAATGTTTTAAAATCCCTTGAAAGTTATTATTGAAAACTATTGAAAAATGCTTTTAATTGAAAATACACTAAAATATTAAAAATATTAAAAACTTTCTTCAAATTTAAGAGAAGAAAATGCACTTTTAAAATGATATGGAATCCCTTTGAATTTTTAAAATCTAATGAAAATGTCTTAAATTCTTTTAAAATACCGTGAAATATTTCAAAACTTTTGAAATATTTTGAAAGTTTATAGAGTTCTTGGAAATTCCTTAGAATTTTTTTAAATACCCCAAAATGTAAAAATTATTGTGAAATCCCTTGAAAGTTTTAAAGGCTCTTATCAATTTCTTGGGATTTATTTAAATAGAGTAAAATCATTTGAATTCACTAAAAATTATTGAAATCCATTACAAATTTCAAAAAATTAAATACCCTAAAATATTTAAAAAATTTTTAAATCTCCTGAAACTTTTTAATCCCCTTAAAAATTCCGTAGAATTTTTAAAAAGACCGTAAAATCATGTGAAATTATTTTAGAATTATTGAAATCTATTAGAAAATTTAAGAATACCCTGAATTATTTAAAATCTTTTGAAATCTCTTGAAATTTTTTAACGCTCTTGAAATCACTTCAAATTATTGAAATCTGTAAAAAAAAAACTACCCTAAATATTTAAAACCGTTTTAATGCTATTAAAAATTCTTTGGAATTTTTAAAAATATCATACATCTTTGAAATCCCTTTAAATTATTAAAATCTATTAAAAATACCTCGAATTCTTTTAGGACGCTCTAAAATATTTCAAAACTTTTGGAATATTTTTAAAAAACCTTTAAAAGTTTTTAAAGCTCATAAAAATTCCTGAAAATTTTTCAAAATATCCTAAAATGTACAAACTATTTTGAAATCCCTTGAAAGTTTTTAAGGACCTTGAAAATTGAGTCGATTTTTAAAAAATACCATAAAATCATTTGAATTCACTTCAAATTATTGAAATCTATTCAAAAATTTTAAAAAATACCCTAAAATATTTTTAATTTTTGAAATCTCTTGAAAATATTACTCATAATTTAAAAAAGAAACGTAAAATCATTTAAAATCACTTAAGATTATTGAAATCTATTTAAAAAATTTTAAACACCCTACAATAATTTTTAATTATTTGAAAATTAAGAAAAAAATTTTAATCCTTTGAAGTCTCTTCGAATTATTGAAATCTATTAAAAACGCCTTAAATTCTTTTAAACCACCATAAAATATTTCAAAAACTTTGAAATATTTTTAAATTTGTCAAAAGTTTTTAAAGCTCTTGAAAATTTCTTGGAATTTTTTTAAATATTCAAAAATATTTCAAATTTTTTGAAATCTCTCAAGACATTTTAACGCTTTTACAAATTCCTTAGAATTAAAACCAAATCGTAAAATCATTTAAAATCACTTCAAGTTATTGAAATCTATATTAAGGATTAAAAAAAAATAAAAATACCCTAAAATATTTCAAACCTTTCGAAATTTCTTAAAACTTTTTAAAGCTCTTTAAAATTCCTTGGAATATTTTTAAATGTCCTGAAATGTAAAAAAAATTGAAATCTCTAGAAAATTCCTTTGAATTTTTAAACATACAGTAAAATGTTTTGAAATCACTTCAAATTATTTAAATCTATTTTAACAAATTTTTAAATCCCCTAAAATATTTTAAATTTTTTGAAATCTCTTTAAACCTTTTAATGCTTTTTAAAATTCCTTGGAATTTTTAAAAATACCCTAAATTCTTTGAAATGACTTCAAATTATTAAAACCTATTAAAACACCATAAAATATTTCAAACCTTTGAAATATTTTGCAATCCTTTGAAGGTTTTTAAAACACTTAAAAATTACTTCGAATCATTTTTAATACCCTAAGATATAAAAAACGTTTTTAAATTTCTTGAAACATTTTCATGCTTTCTAAAATTCCTTGTAATTTAAAAAAATACCTTACATTTTTTAAAATTGCTTCAAATTATCAAAATCTATTAAAACACCATAAAATATTTCAAAACTTTGGAATATTTTGATCCTAAAATATAAAAAATTTTTTGAAATCTCTTGAAACTTTTTAATTATTTTCAGAAATCTTTGAAATTCTTAAAAATACCTTAAAATAATTTGAAATAACTTCAAATTGTTGATATATACTAAAAATTGAAAAAATGTAAATAACCTAAAATATTTTTTATATTTTTAAATCTCTAGAAATTTTTTAATGTTCCTGAAAATTCCTTAAAATTTTAAAATAAACTGTTAAATATATTAAAATCACTTCAAATTATTGAAATCTATTTTTAAAAAGTTTAAAACACCCTAAAGTATTTAAAATCTTTTGAAATCCCTTGAAAGTTTTTAAGGCGCTTGAAAATTTCTTGAAATTTTGAAAAATACTGAAAAATTATTCGAATTCAATAAAAATTGTTGAAATCTATTTAAAATTTTAAATACCCTAAAATATTAAAAATCTTTCTAATGCTCTTGAAAATCCTTTGAACTTTTTTAAAATACCATGAATCTTTGAAATCCCTTCAAATTAGTAAAATCTATTAAAAATGCCTGGATTTTTTATTTAATAACCTGAAATATTTTGAAATCGTTCGGAATTTTCTAATGCTTCTAAAAAATCCGTAAAATTCTTTTTAAATACAATAAAATCATTTGACAACTCCCAAAATTATTAAAATATATTCCAAAAGTCTTTGAATATTTTGAGATACTCTACAATGTAAAAAATATTTTGAAATCGTTTGAAATTTTCTAATGCTCCTAAAAATTCCATTGAAATTTAAAATATACCGTAAAATCATTTAAAATCTCCTCAAATTATTAACAACAATTCCAAAAATCTTGGAATATTTTTAAATACCCTAAAAAATTTAATAAAAAATTTTGAAATTTCTTGAAAGTTTTTAAGCAGTTTGAAAATTTCTTGGGATTTTTAAGCATTCAGTAAAATCTTTTGAAATCCCTTCAAATTATTAAAATCTATTAAAATCACTTGCAATGATTAAAATCTTTTTAAAAAATTTTAATCACCCTAAATTATTTTAAATATTTTGAATTCCCTTGAAGTTTTTAAGAAGCTTCAAATTTTCTTGGAATTTTTAAAAATATCGAAAAATCTTTCTAATTCAATACAAATTAATGAAATCTATTAAAAAATTTAAAAAATATAAATACCCTAAAGTATTTTAAATCTTTTTAATGCTCTTGAAAATCCTTTAAAATTTTTTAAAATACCATAAATCTTTGAAATCCCTTCAAATTAGTAAAATCTATTAAAAATGCCTGGAATTTTTTTCAATTAACCTGAAATATTTTAAAACCGTTTGAAATTTTCTAATGCTCCTAAAAACTCCGTTGAAATTTTAAATATACCTAAAATCATTCGAAATAACTTTAAATTATTGAAATATATTGAAAACTTTGAAAATAACCTAAAATATTTAAAATGTTTTGAACTCTATTGAAATATTGTTGTTTTTTAAAATTCCTAGGAATTTTTAAAAATACCCTAATATCTTGAAAATCCCTTCAAATTATTAAAATCTGTTCAAATAGCCTTGAAATATTTTTAAATACCCTAAAATGTAAATAAAAAATTTTGAAATTCTTTAAAAGTTTTTAAGGACCTTGAAAATTTCTTGGGATTTTTAAACATTCAGTAAAATCTTTTGAAATTACTTCAAATTATTGAAATATATTTTTAAAAAATTTGAATATCCTACAATATAAAAAAATGTTTGAAAATCTCTTGAAACTTTTTAATGCTTTTTAAAATTATGTGAAATTTTTCAAAACACCCTAAAATCATTTTAAATTACTTCAAATTATTGATTCATATGAAAAAAAATTTTAAATTTAAATACCCTGAAATATTTTTAATACTTTTAAATCTCTAGAAATTTTTGAATGGTCCTGAAAATTCCTTGATATTTTTAAATATATCGAAAAATCATTCGAATTAAATAAAAATGGTTGAAATCTAATAAAAATTTTAAATACCCTAAAATATTTTTCATCTTTTTAATACTATTGAAAATGTTTTGGAATTTTTGTAAATACGATAAATGTTTAAAATCCCTTCAAATTATTAAAATCTATTGAAAATGCCTGAAATTTTTTATTTTTTTAAATAACCTGAAATATTTTGAAATCGTTTGAAATTTTCTAGTGCTCCTCAAAATTTCGTTAAAATTTTAAAGATACCTAAAATCATTTCAAACCACTTCAAATTATTGAAATCTATTAAAAAATTTGAAAATACCATAAAATATTTTAAATGTTTTGAAGTTTCTTGAAACTTTTTAATGCTTTTTAAAATTCCTTAGAATTTTTAAAAATACCGGAAAATTATTTACAATCGCCTCAAAGTATTAAAATCTGTTCAAATAGCCTTGAAATATTTTTAAATATTCTAAAATGCGAATAAAAATTTTTGAAATTCCATGAAAGTTTTTAAGGCGCTTGAAAATTTCTTGGAATTTTTTTAAATACCCTAAATTCTTTAAAATCGCTTTAAATTATCAAAATCTATTAAAACGCCATAAAATATTTGAAATCTTTGCAATATTTTAAAACCCTTTGAAGGTTTTTAAAACACTTGAAAATTGCATAAAATTTTTTTAAATACCCTAAAACATAAAAAATGTTTAAAAATCTCTTAAAACTTTTCAGTACTTTTTAAAAATCTTTGGAATTTTTAAGAATTCCGTAAAATCATTTGAAATAACTTCCAAATTATTGATATGTTTAAAATTTTTCAAATTTAAATACACTAAAATATTTTTAATATTTTTAAAACTTTAGAAACTTTTTAATATTCCTGAAAATTCGTTGAAATTTTAAAATAAACCGTAAAATTGACTAAAATCACTTCAAATTATTGAAATCTATTTAAAAAATGTAAAAGACCCTAAAGCATTTAAAACCTTTTGAAATCCCTTGAAAGTTTTTAAGGCGCTAGAAAATTTCTTGGAATTAAAAAAAATACCGAATAATTATTCGAATTCAGTAAAAATGGTTGAAATCTATTAAATATATTAAATACCCTAAAATATTTACAATCTTTTTAATGCTTCTAAAAATTCCGTTGAAATTTAAAATATACCGTAAAATCACTTAAAATCTCCAGACATTATTAACATCTATCCCAAAAGTCTTGGAATATTTTTAAATGCCCAAAAAACTAAATACAAATTTTTTTAATTCCTTTAAAGTTTTAAAGAATTTTGAAAATTCCTTGGAATTATTAAACATACAGTAACATCTTTTGAAATTACTTCAAATTATTGAAATCTATTTTTAAAAATTTTATATACCCTAAAATATTACAAATGTTTTGAAATATCTTGAAACTTTTTAATGCTTTTTAAAATTTCTGGAAATTTTTAAATATACCATAAAATTATTTACAATCACTTCAAATAATTGAAATCTATTTAAAAATTTTTTAACACCCTCAAGTATTTTAAATCTTTTGAAAAATCATTTAAAATCTCCTCAAATTATTAAAATCTATTCCAAAAGTCTTGGAATATTTTTAGATAATCTAAAATTTAAAAAATATTTATAAATCGTTTGAAATTTTCTAATGCTCCTAAAAATTCCGTTGAATTTTTAAAAATGCCGTAAAAGCATTTGCAATAACTTTAAATTATTTAAATCTATGCTTTTGAAAATTCCTTGGTATTTGTACAAATACCCTAAAATCTTTAGAATCTTTTCAAATTATGAATATTTTGAACTCCTTTGAAGGTTTTTAAAATACTTAAAAATTCCTTAGAATTTTTTATAAATACCCTACGATATTTAAAACCCTTGAACTGATTAAAATCCCTTTAAATTAAAATGACCATAAACAGCTTATTGCATAAATTCTTTGACTTCTGCTATTTTTTGTTTCCAAAGTCCCTCACCAACGAAATTTCCCGACTTTTTCCCTCATTTCTAGGTTTTTCCAAACCCAGCGGCCACCCTGCTCCACCAAAAGCCTTTTATCTCAAACCTCTGATTCAATTATTAACCCTTAAAGGTGTCCTTTCCGATTTCTGCTCAGCCTCCATCTCGCTTTTGATGCCTTCCAAGGTCTCGTGAATCATCCTGAAAGTGGGCCGCTCACTGGGTCTCATGCTCCAACACAGTTTCATCAATTCATAAACCGCCGACGGCGTATTGTCCGGACACTTTAGCACATTCCCCTCCTTGATATACTTGACAACCTCCTCGTGCGTCATTCCATAATAAGGCTGAAGAGCAAAACTGAAAATTTCCCAGAGACAGACCGCAAAGGCCCAAACATCGGACTCAATTGTATACTTATTGTACAAAATACTCTCGAGAGGCATCCATCTCACGGGAATTGCATCTTGATCATCGCCTTTGTAATAATCCTGGAGATAGATCTTCTGCGAGAGTCCAAAATCCGCAATCTTCACCACCATCTGATCATCAATCAGACAATTTCTCGTCGCTAAATCGCGATGAACGAACTTCCGGTCCGACAAATAAACCATCCCGGAGGCGACTTGCGTGCCAATATTGATCAGATCCATGTGCGTCACATGAGAATCGGTGAAGGAGCCATCGTTCTCGAAATTGCGGACAATGTAGTTTCCGGGGGAAGAAGAGCGGAGAAATATGTTGAGGTCGCCGCGACCCATGTATTCGAAAATGAGACACATTGGTCGACCCAGGGCACAGACGCCGAGTAATTTTACGATATTGGGATGATCGAATTCGGAGAGCAGACAGGCCTCGCGTTCGAAATCGACGAGGAGATCGTCAGTGGCTTCGTCTTTGAGCATTTTTACAGCGACGTTCGAGAATTCTTCGCCGGGGATTAAACCGGGAGCTTTTGCTTGGAAAACGCGGCCGAAGGCGCCTTGGCCCAAGTCGCGGACGTAAATGATATTGTTTCTGGGGAATTCGAGCTTTTCCAATTTTGGATTTAGTTGCGCGCCGGTCTTGTGATATGCGTCGTTACTGGGAAGTTTGTTCAGGTCGATATTCACGTCCTGGAATAGGAAATAATTTTGCTGAACGACCTGGAAGACTCGGACAAAGAGACGTGGCATTTTTTTTTTTAATAAGAGGAATTCTTTTAGGTAAATCTAGAGTCTTGAAACAATTGTTTTAGTATTTTGGGCTGAATTTAGAATTTCGGAATTTCTTTTTTTAGTGATAGAAAAAAATGTGATTGAAGAGGTGATCACTCTTGAAATCTGGTATAAAAGCCTTCGTGAGATTTTTTAAATCTTTGGAAAATTTACTGAAATTTTTTCCACGCTTCTGAAATAAGTTTGGAGACTTTTTAAATCTTGATCAAATCTGTTGAAATATTTCAAAGCTTTGAAATTTTTGAAATTTTCGAAATATTTCAAAACTTTAAAAAATCTTTGTGACATCTTTGAAGTGAAATTACCGAAATCATTTTAGATATTTGAAACCTTTATCAAATCTATTTAAATATTTCGAACATTTAAAATTTTTGTGAAACCTGATGAAATATTTCTAAACTTTTGAAATCTTTGTGAAATCATCGAAATCTTTTTAAATTTTTGAAACATTATAAAATCTATTTAAATATTTCCTTTGAAATTTTCAAAATCTTTGTGAAATCTGTTGAAATATTGCAAAACTTTTAAAATATTTTAAATCCTTGTGAAATCAGCGATATCTTTTTAAATTATTGAAACATTTATCAAATCTTTTTAAATATTTCAAACCATAGAAATTTTCGAAACCT
>NC_046662.1:17770003-17788908 GCF_010883055.1 Belonocnema kinseyi | reverse complement strand
AAGATATTTTAAAAGTTTCCGAAGAATTTATATAATAATTTGAAGGAATTTCTAATAAGAGATTCCAAGAATTTCGAAATATTTCACAGGACTTGGAATATTTTAAAGTTCTTTAAAAATTCCGGGGCATTTTCGGGAGGTTAAATGCTCAGAATGTTACCAAAGATTAAAAAAATGTATTTTATTATTATTTATTTATTATTTAATTTTTTATTACAATTTTTTCTTTACATTTTTACTTTAGGATATTTAAAAAGATATTAAGGAATTTTCAATTTATTTATAAGAATTTTAAAAACTTTAGGGTATTTAAAAAAATGTCAGGAATTTTCAAAAGCATTAAAAAGTTTCGAGAGATTTCAAAAGATTAAAAAAATTTTAGGGTGTTTTAAAGGATTCAAATAAATTGTCTTTAGATTTGATTAATTTGAAGGTATTTCAAACGATTTTACGCTATTTTAAAAAAAATTTTCAAGAGCTTTAAAAACTTTCAAAGGATTTCAAGTTTTTTTAAGCATTGAAGGTATTTTAGGAAATTTCACAGGATTCCAAATTTTTTAAATGATTTAAATAATTTGAAGGGATTTCAAAGAATTTGAAATAGTTTAAGGAACTTAAAAAAATTGCAAGGCCTTTCAAGTAGATTAAGTAAAATTCAACGGATTTTTAAAGATTTTAAGGGATTTGATCAAGTTTAAATTTGTCCAAGGTTTTGAATGATTTTAAAAGAATTTTGAAAGTTCTCAAGGTCTCTTAATACATTTTTCAGGCTTTCAGGAAATATTTTGATTTTTTTTAATTTCGTAGGTGCATACAAATTTAATAAAATTCCTTTAATTCCTTAATTTATTTAAATCGATTACAAATTTAAAGAGATTTTTAAATGTTTCGTGCAATTCATTAATATTATGTTCTACTGAAAAATTCAAAGTACGTGTTTTGATAATATTCGCTATTTTTAATAAGAAATAGTAGAATTTTCAACTAATGATAAATTTGAAACAAAAATGAAATAGTTCAGTTTTAATCTAAAAAGATGAGTTTTCAAACAAGAAGATTAAATTTCTCGTAGAAAGGAAAAATTTCTAATAAGAGAAAAATAATTTGAGAGAAAATTGTTAGATTTTCAACTAAAAAGAAAATTTTTAACCACAATGGAATATTGATATTTTCTGATAAAAAATGGAATTTCAAACAATACAGTTCAATTTGCAACAAAAAAAATTTGAACTAAAAAATAAAAGACTCTCAGTCCAAAATGGAATAGTTCAATTTTAACTTGAAAAAATTAATTTTTATCAACAAAAAGCAATTTTTTAAATAAAATACTCCAATTTTCAGTCTTAAAAATGGATTTTCAACTGAAGTAATCAATCTTCATTCAAAAAAATTACTTCTCAACAAAGTAGTATAACTTTGTACCAAAAAAGATAAATTCTCAACAAAAAATTAAATAGTTTATATTTAAAAAAATGTTATAAATAAAAAACAGTAGAATTTAAACAAAAAAGACAAATTTTTAATAAAATAGTTCATTTTTTATCGCAAGAAATCGATTTGCATCTGGAAAATAAATTTGCAAGAAAAAATTAAATAAATTAGTTTTCAGTTAAAAAATAATTTTGAACCAAAAACAGGAGTTTTGAACAAAATACTTAAATTTTTAACAAAAACTAACAAATTTTCAACAAAAAACATGAATTTTTTACTGAAATAATAATTTTTATCTAAAAAAAAGTATTTTTCACAAAGTAGTTACATTTTTAACCAAATTACTTTTTTTTTACCGAAATGAATGAATTTGAAAACTAGAAGAAGAATTTTCTGATTAAAGTTAATTTTTATACATAGTTGAATTTTCAACTAAAGAAAACAAATTTTCGAGAAGAGAAAAACGAATAACAAAATTAATTCAATTTTCAACCGAATAATGATTTTTTCAACCAAACAGATTATTTTTCAAGCATCATGATTAATTTTAAACCAAAAGAGACGAATTTTCAATGAAATACATGAATTTGCATACAAAAGTTTCATTTTTAATCTAAAAGAGGCGAATTTTTAACCAAAAACGGACAAGTTAAATCTTCAATTTGTCAATTTTGAAAGAAAAAAATGCTCTGTATTAAATTAGTTTATTTTAAACAAAAAAGATGAATCTTCATCAAACAACTTAAAATATAATGGTTTATATTTCAACCAAAAAATATTTTTAATTGCCAAAACAGATCGTTTTTTAATTAATTTTTTTTTTATTTTTCGCTATAAAAAAATAGGAAAACTTTCAAATAAATAAGACTTTGGCAGTTCTGAGAATTATTAATAAAAATTTATAAATTTAAATTGAAAATTTTTTTATTCCATCTATAAAAGGTTGTGTACTAAAAATGTTACAAGATTAGGATTTCGGTATTTAAATACTAATGGTCATGGTAAATGAAAAATTAGTCAGGGAAAAGCAGGGAATTTTTCAAATTAAACTTTGCGGCCACCCTGTGGAGGAATATATCAACTCGACCTATTTATTATTTAAAAATTTTAAATTTATCAGAAGATAAGATCATTTTGATAAATGAAATTCGCTTTTTTCCGTTAATTTTTAAAGCGAATGGGAAGTTATCTTCAAGATAGCAGAGTCCCGATCAATGAACAATAAAGTTATCCAGCCTAAAAATGTTCACGCTAAGAGGAATTTTTTTTTTAGAAAATCGAGAAAAGATTTTTAATATATCATATTTATTCCTGAGAGTTCTGTGACCATTTTGTAAAGAATCTCAGAGAAAAAAATTCTTTTTACTCAACTTCTCGATATTATTTTTGATGCTACACTTACTATAAAAGGAGAAAGGAACTGAAATTTATAAGATATTTTCTCCGAAAGAATAAGACTGCTGAACAGCGATCGCAATAACTATTATTCTAAAGTTTAAATCATTTTTAATCTTGCAGATAAATTTTGCAGATGAACAACTGTTTTTCGTGCACTGCCTTATCAATTGCATTTTTATATTTCAGAAGGCTCTAACGGAATATATATTTTTTATTTGTAATTTAAATTATCACAAACTTTGCTTAGTCCAATATTTTTTCAGCGATTATAAATCAGACCGAAAGACTTTTTAAGTAGTCGCGAAAATTTCAAAATTTTTGTTCTCAATGTCCTTTATTTTCTCCCGAATAATCCATATTTGATCGTAAAACTAATTTGAAGTGTAAGATTACATGTTTCTCAACTCTGCAATAATTGTTCACTTTTCTTGCGTTTCGATCTTTGATTAATAAAGTTTCCAGCAAATGTGGACTTTAACAAATATTTTAATTTTTAGCTTTAAAGTATTTTTTCGAAATTGGAGCGCGTTTTTGGTGTTTGAAAATCGAGGCTTCGAAAAACGAAGTTTATAAATAATAATTCTATCAGGTCTACAACATAACTCGGTGTCTTCACTCTGATATTTTGTAACATTAATAATATTAATTTCATGCTTCAATTTTCAACTAAAAAGGAAAATTTTCAAGTGACAACAAAATAAATTAATTTTCGATAAAAAAAATTGAATTTTCAACAAAATATTTCATTTTTCAATCAAATAAATGGATTTAGAAACAAAAGAAAAAATATTCCACCAAAAAAGACGAATTTGTAATAAAATATATGAATATTCTACCACATAATTGAATTTAAAAAAAAATAGAAAAGTAAAATTGTTACTATACGTAAATAATTCTCAACAAAAAAAAAAGAAGTTCCAACAAAATATTTTTTAATTTTCAGCCAAACCAATGGATTCTTAATCCAAAAGATGATTCTTTAATTAAACAGTTTTATACCGAAAAGGCGAATTTTCGACTTAAAAAATTTTTAACTAAAAACTTCAATATATATACTTAAATTTTAATTTAAAAAAATAACAATCTGTATAAAAAAAGTTCAACTTTCAACCAAAGAGATTAATTTTTAACAAAAATAGGTAATTTTTTGACTGAAAAAGATGATTTTTCAAACAAAAGAAAATAAATAATTAAACTTTCAGCGAAAAAAATGATTTTTCAACAAAAAGGCGATTTTTTAACGAAAAAGATTAATTTTCAAGGAACAGAGACCAATTTTCAGTAAAATACATACATTTTCAACCCAAATATTTATTTGTGAACTGAAATATACATTTTTCACTAAAATTCGAATATTTAAATGTTCATTTAATTAATATTCAACAAACAAGAAGAATAATTTTCTAACAAATAGACGAATTAAAATTTGTCTAATCTCCTTGCATAAAAAAAGAAGAATATTTAAAAAAATGTTTAAATTTCTAACTAAAAATGTTATGATTAAAGAAATACCTTTTCAACAAAATTTTTTCAACAAAATCGGTAAATTTTCAACTATTTTTAATCCAGGAGAATGATTTCCAATAAAATACATCTATCTTTAACCATATAGTTCAATATTCAACTTAAAACTATTAATTTTCTACAAAAAATTGAATTGTTTAATTATCAGGAAACAAAAATTTTGCAACCGAAAAAAGAGTTTTAATAAAATTGTTCAAATAAACAAAAATAAATTAATTTAAAAATTAAAAAGACGAATTATTGAAAAAAATGAAAGTTAAATATTATTCAGTGAAAGAAATGATTTTCAATTGCAAAATAGTGGATTTTTTAACAAAAAGAAAATTAATTTTGAAATGAAAAGATAAATTTTTATATGAAAATAGAAAAAAGATTTAAATTTTCAGTGAAAAAAATGATTTTTTAACAAAAAGGCGAATTTTTAATGAAAAAGATTAATTTTTAAGGAAAATAGACGAATTTTTAGTAAAATACATAATTTTGCAACCAAACTATTTATTTATGAACTAAAACATAAATTTGTAACCCAAAGTCGAATATTTAAATTTTCGTTTAATCAATATTCAAGAAAAACCAAAAATAATTTTCAACAAAAAAAAAGAAGCATTTTCAAACAAAAATAGAAGTTTTGTACCAAAAAGACGAATTTACATTCTTTTTAAATTTCCTTGCAAAAAAAAGAAGAATGTATAAAAAATATTTAAATTTCTATAAAAAATGTTATAATTATAGAAATAGCTTTTCAACAACAATTTTTTCAACAAAATTTTTTTCAACAAAATCGGTAAATTTTCAATCCAGGGGAATAATTTTCTACAAAAAAAAAAACGATTTTCCAACAATATGCATCTATTTTTAACCCTATAATTCAATTTTCTACTTAAAAATAGGCATTTTCAACAAATAATGGAATTGTTTAATTATCAGGAAACAGAAATTTTGCAACCAAACAAAGGAGTTTTAATAAAATGGTTCAACTAAAAAAAAATTAATTTTAAACTTAAAAAGAAGAACTTTAAAAAAAATTAAAATTAAATATTATGCAGTGAAACAAATGGTTTTCAAATTTAAAAAATCATTTTAAACCTTTTGAACAAAACAACAAAAATTGCTGCAAAATAGTTGAATTTTATCGACTGCTCTCGATAAAATCGGCCGCTGATCCCTGTAGTGCAGGCTCTTACTTAGTGGAAATTTATTATTTTTTTTTTCATATTGTTGGCTAATTGGAGTACATAAACGTAACTTACTGCCGGCTATTGTCTTTTCCGAAGTTTGAGGCCAAGATTTTCATTCTACAAAAAGTTCTTAGATTCGAAAAATTTCAAAGTAGAAAGAAAATCTGCCAAAAAATATTCTCAGTTTTCCTGTCTTTGAAAAAAATTTTTAGTGAAATTCCTACCTAAATCAAGTACATAAACGTACTTTATGTTCTTCTGATACTTTTTCCAAAGTTTTAGTCTAATATTTTATATACAAAAAAAGTTCTTAGATTAAAAAAAAATATCCATTGACCGGATTACATGAGGTCGGTAATATAGGTATTTCGCTGTGTCACATGCCCTTAAAAAATTTTTTCACTGAACATTTCAGCAGATATACTTCAATTTTCAGATAAAAAAATTAAATATTTTATAAAAAAACACAAATTTGTATCAAAATAGTTAAACTTTCAACCAAAGAGATAAATTTTTAACAAAAATAGGTAAATTTTTAACGGAAAAAGATCAATTTTTAAACAAAAGAAAAAAGTATTTAAATTGTCAGCAAAAAAAATTATTTTTCCACAAAAAAGCGAATTTTCTACCAAAAAGATTAATTTTCAAGGAAAATAGACGAATTTTCAGTAAATATGGATTTTCAACAAAGTTAAAACCTTTTGAATAAAATAAAAGAAATTTCAGCAAAATAGTTGAATTTTTACAAAAACAAAAGTTAATTTTCAAATGAAAAGATAAATTTTCAAACAAGACTAATTTTCTACCAAAAATAAGAATTTTCAACTAAAAAATTTTTTAACTTAAAATTTTGGCAGATATACTTCAATTTTTAGATAAAAAAATTAATATTTAATAAAAAAACGCCAATTTTTATCAAAATAGTATAATTTTTAACAAGTTTAGTAACAATAGATGTATTTTAATGGAAGAAATGATTATTTAACACAAACTGATAAATTTTCAACTGAAAAAGATGAATTTTCAGTCAAAGAAATTATTTTTCAAAACAGAGGCGAATTTTTAACAAAAAAGATTGATTTTCAAGAAAAAAAGACGAATTTTCAATAAAATATATAAATTTTGAACGAAAATGTTTATTTGTCATCTCAAATAGTTTTTAACCATTTTTAAATAATTTTGAACAAAAAATCGAATATTTGAATTTTTATTTAATTAATTTTCAACAAAAAATATCTAATGTTCACCAAAATAGCTGAATTATCACCAAAAACAACATTTATTTTTAAACAAGAAAAATAATTTGCTACCAAAAATATGAATTTTTAACTAAAAACATTAGCATATATCCAAGCTTCCAGTTTGAAAATTTAAGTTTTAAACAAAAAATAAAAACAAATTTTCAACACAATAGTTAAATTTCCAAGTATAGAAAGGAATTTTTAATCAAAATACATTAATTTTCAAACAAGAAGAATTTTCTACCACAAAAAGATGAATTTTCAGATGAAAAGGATAAATTTTCAAGCAAAAGAAAAAAAAAATAAAAATAAAATAGTTAAATTTTTAATTAAAGAAATCATTTTTCAACTTTTAAGATCAATTTTTTAACAAATTTATTAATTTTTAAACAAGTCGATTATTTTTGAACACAAAGAGACACTGAAATATACAATTTATCAACCAAATAGTTCATTTGACAACAAAAAACATAAATTTTAAATAAAAAATGGAATTATTAATTTTTCATTTAATAAATTTTGAACACAAAAAAAACTATTTTTTTCTCAAATTGGTTAAATTTTCAATCAAAGAAGTGAATCTTCATAACGCTACCTCTATTCACTAATGATTTTTGAGCTTAAGTCCGTAGGGCCGCTACCTATTATATTGTGTTTTGAAGTTTAAGCTTTGCCCTTTAAAACTATCTGAGGACGGCAAAATATTTAGGTTTGACCGAGAATTACAAGACATCAAAGTAAAAGCACTGAATTAAATTTTATACCCAATAAATTCAAACAGCCGAAAAGTTAAAAAAAAAATTTGTTTAATTAAAAAAAGATCTTCTTCGCTCCACAAGGAATCGAGCCACATAACTTTTTTTGATCAACAGAAAATAATGAAAATTCTTAAAGTCTTTTCAGACTAGATGAAGCGGTGAATTAATTTTTTTTAAGTTACCATCAATTTTTTTTTTTCGCAAACAGATGTTCTGTGATTTGATTATCAGCAGAGCGAAAGAGAAAATCTTTTTTCCAAAAACATTTAATTTAAGAAAATGTTTAATTCATAGCTTATCTAGTCTGAAAAGACGTTGAGAATTTCTGTTATTCTCTGATGATAATACAGATTTCTTGTTTTTCAAATATCGAAACGCATATCGATTTTTCCCTTTCGCGTGGCTCAATACTCGTTTATGAGTTAAAGTCCTTCTTGTATGTGTGTTTAATGTCTTTCTGGTAAATGTATATTGAAATATGTTATATTGATACATTTCCTGATTGTTAGGTGTTAGTATCGTTGATATATACCAAAAAGACGTAATAAATCTTTAAATACAGATTGTTTTCTGTAACCATTGAAGTGCTCATGGCTGGAAAATCACACTGTATATGAGTGATTCTCTGATAGAGTGGGACAAAAAAATTATTAGATTTATTGGTAATAGCACTAAAAAATTTCTTTGCGACATTGCGAACAAATTTTTTGACACAATCTTCTAAAATTGCACACTATTAGACATGTCGATAAAAACTTTCAAATTTTTAATTATTTAGTTATAAAAAAAGAAAAAAATTTTGGTCAAAGTATAATATTTTGCAAAATTCAATTTTGTTAATTTATACCTAAAGTTGCAAATAAATGTTTTTAAAATACTATTTTTCAATAAACGAAGAAAACTTCTACATATTTTTAAATTTCAAATCCAATTTTTTACGAATCTTCAAACATGAGCCATTTTTACACAATATCCGTGAAAAAATAAAAAAAAAGATTATTTGGAACTTCAAAATATGTACGTGTTTCTTTGGTTTATTAAACAAGCATAACAAATATTTAGAGGCTTTAATTATTAAACAATTTTTTTTTAAATATGAAAAACAAAATAAAATTTTACAAATTAAAATTTTATTTAAAAAAAAAATCTTGAGAAACATTTTTTTTCAACTTTGGGTAAAAATGAACAAAAGTGCATATTTTGCCATTTTTTAAAATATTATATTTCGAGGAAAAATGGTCGTTTTCTTTTTTCTATTTAAGGTTATTCACTTTCATAAACTTTAGCCGAACAAATTAAAAAAAAAAATGTATTCTATTTTTACGGATACCGATTTTTACAGATTTTTGGTAAAAAATAGGACATGTTTCAGGATCCGTTAAAAAATAGAAAAAAAATTTGTTTGGAACTTAACAATATGTGTTTTTTTTAGTTTATTAAAAAAAACATTAAATAATAGAAATTGCATACCTGTATTACAATTCATTTGTCATTTTTTCTTCTCTTGTTTGGAAAATCCAATAATCTAAAATAGGTTCGTTCAGAATCACCCAAAAAAATGCATTTTTCTTCATTTTTAAAATAAATGTTACATTTTAATGAAAAAATGTTGCTCTTAATTTTTTCATTGAGGTTATTAAATCCTATGAACTTTACTAAAAAGAAATTGATAACATGTTTTTTCTATTTTTCACGGATCCGGATTTTCACAAATTTTCTGTAAAGATGGCACATGTTTCAGGATCCGTAAAAATAGGAAAAAAGATTTGTTTCAAACATAAAAATATATAATTTCTTATTTTAATAAAAAGAGCATAAAAAGAATTTGTTTGCGCCAACTTCACGTAGAAATTAACAAAATAAAATTATTGAACAATTTTTTTTATAATTTGAAAAAAAAAAATTTACAAATTTTGATTTTTTTTTAAATTTCGGAAAACATATTTTTTTTCGTTTTTAGGCACAAATTAACAAAAGTGCATATAATTTCCATCTTTTAAAATATGATATTTCGAGGAAAAATGGTCGTTTGCTTTTTTCTATTTAAAATTATTCACTTTTATAAACTTCAGCTAAACAAATTAAAAACAAAATTTATTCTATTTTTACGGATACCGATTTTCACAGATTTTTCGTAAAAAATAGCTCATGTTTCAGGATCCGTAAAAAAATAGAAAAAAAATTTGTTTAGAACTTAAAAATATGTTTTTTTTCTTAGTTTATTAAAAAAACCATTAAATAATATAAATTTTATACACGCCTTACACTTTTTTCCTTTCTTGTTTGGAAAATGCAATAATCTAAAATAGATTGATTCAGGATCACTAAAAAAAAATCATTTTTCTTTATTTTTTGAAATAAATATTACATTTTAATGAAAAAATGTTGCTCCCACATTTTTTCGTCTAAGTTTATTCAATTGCATAAACTTTACTGAAAAGAAATTGATAACATTTTTTTCTATTTTTTTCGGATCCGGATTTTTAGAAATGTTCTGTAAAAATGGCACATGTTTCAGGATCTGTAAAAATAGGGAAAAAAATTTGTTTCAAACTTAAAAATATATAATTTCTTATTTTATTGAAAAGAGCATAAAAAAACATGTGTTTGTGCCAACTTTACCGACAAATTAACAAAATGGCATTTTTCGTCTAATTAAAAAAAAAATTTGTAATTAAAAATTGAAAAATTCTCAATCGACTTGCCCAATGGTGAGACATTCTATGAATTTTTTTCAAATTTATTCGTGATGTCATTAAAAAAATTTTCAGTACTTTTAAAAATGAATCTAATCAATTTGAGTTTTTTCGGTCTACACTATTCTCTATATTAAGGTCACTTTTGATAGGAACCATTTTTTTTGCAAAAGTATTATTATATTTTGAGCTTAAAACTATTCGTTTTTTTAAACTGATGCTTTTGGTCTATGTTATCAATAAGAAGAAATTTAACAAATTTTAAAACAATTTAATAAATATTCAGAAAGATAAACGCGAGGAGCAAAAGTGACCTTTATATGGAGAAATACCCAAATAAGAATGAGATATTTATTATATTCTATATTTAGACTACCTGAAATTCAATAAATGTGAAATTCAGCAGTATTTTTACCTGTGAAACTACAAATTGCAAGAATCTCTATCGTATAAGAAATGGGCTTTATAATGTTTTTAAAAATGCAATCTTTTTTAAATTTTGCAATAATTTTCAGACTAAAAAAACAACAAGCCTCGGACTTGCAACACAATTGACACTATTTTACACGTTTTATGAGCGATTACACTATTTTTTTACCATTTCGAAAAAATTACGCTAAAGACACTGTTTTCTGTTTTAGTCAAAAAACAAAAATAGTTTAATGCTGTAAAAAATGGTTGAACTTTCAAGCAAAAAAAAAAAACAAATTTTATATAAACAGTTGAATTTTCAACCCGAGAATATGAATTTTTAACAAAAAAGTTCATTTTTAACCAATCAGTGGTATTTCCAATAAAGTATCAACACATTTTCGGTTAAAAAAAATGAATTTTTAACAAAAAAAGCAAGGAATTTTTCACTAAAATTAAGAATTTTCGACCAAAAAGTTGAACTTTCCAGAAAGTACTTCAACTCTCAACAAATAGTTAAATTTGCAACGAAAAATGCAACAGTTGAAACTAAAAAAAAGATATTAATTAAAAATAAAAACCAGTTGAGTTTACCAAAAAATTACCAATTGTGAACCGAATGATTGAATTTTCAATTCAAACAGATTAATTTTCAGCCTAAATGATGCATTTTTAACCAGAAAAATGTTGGTTTTTTTTATCAAAAAGGAGATGAATTCTCAACAAAATATATAAATTTTCAATCAAATTTAACAAAAAATTTTTCAAATTTTAAACTCATAACCAGTAAGAGGTATTTCTAACCAAGAAAGTTGAAATGTTCACAGAAAAACATTAATTTTCAGACCAAAAAGGAGAATTAAAAAAAATTTGGATTTTTAAATAAAAAAAAAATTGTTGAATTTTTAATAAAATAATTTAATTTTGAACCAAATAATAAAATTTGTAACGAAAAAGATAAATTTTTAATAAAAAATTGCATAGTAGTCTTTTCATCAAAAAAGAGTACATTTTCAACTAATAAATAATTAGATTTTCTTATTAGGTTCTATTAATTCAGATTAAATTTAAGTTGAAAATTGAGAAAAACTGCGATATATAAATAGCAGTTTTGAAAATTTATAAACCAAAGAATAGCATTTAAAGTTTCACCTTTTTGGTTAAAAATGTAATTATTCCAGTTTAAGATTCGGCATTTAAGTTGAAAGTGAATTCTTTTGTTTTAAAATTAAATTATTCCTGATGAAAGTTAATCATTAGGTTGAAAATGTATCTTTTTGTTCAAAAATGTTTATTTTTTAAAACTGAAAATGTAACTACTAGTTAAAAATTTATCTCTTTGCTTGAGCGTTATTTTTTTAAAATGAAAATTTAACTATTCATTTCTTTGTTGACAATTGGGCTTTTTTAGTTGATAACTGTTCCAGTTAAAGATTTATAATTTGAATTAAAAATTTCCATTTTTGGTTGAAAATTGATCTTTTTCTGTAAAAATTCATGCTTTATTTTGTTGAAAATTGGTTATTTTTTTTGTAGAAATTAATCTTCTTGGTTGAATATTCATCTTTTCGGTTGAAAATTCAACTATTCTAGTTGAAGATTCATCATCTTAGTTCAGCACTTATCAGGTTGGTTGAAAATTATTTTTCGATGAACACTAGTCTTTTTTAGTTTAAAATTCAGCTAAGTTGGTTAAAAATTGATTTTTCAAATTGAAAATTCAACTGTTTTATATACTGCCTACATTAATTTGACATAAATATGCACTGAATTTTAAGTATAAGAAGGTAAACATTTGTTTGAATTATTATTCAAATTTTCAGACTTTAGATACAAAATCAAGAAATGATTAATTATGTTTTGAGTATTATTTGTTTATTTAATTAATCCTTGGTTATAATATATCAAAGAATATGTTGTAATATAATTTACCAAAGCTTTATAAGTTTAATTAATTAAATTTCTAGAAAATGAAAAAAGCAGTATTTATAACATACTTGAGAAACCTGGGAAAAACCTGGATTTTTCAGGGATTTGTTTTTTACGTTTAAGAAGGTACCATCTATTGACACTATTTTTTATCTCTGAAATGAGTTCGAGGCCTGAAACAGTCAATTTGATTGAAAGTCCAAGAAATTTTTTGTCTACCTTATTAATTTATTCTACATTACTTTTGTAAATATTTTAAGACTGTCTTTAGATTCTCTTTATTTTAATCGTGTGTTGCCCGTCTTTTTATTTCGATTTTTGGAAGAGACTTTTAAAACATTTATGCCCAATTACTTATAATCTTTATATACACAGAACACACGATTACCTCAACTTTCCAAGAGAAATTTCTATCGTCTATATAAAACTTCAAGCTACTAAACACTCGAAAACTACCAAGTTAGCATTCCAAAAAAATTTTTTATACAAGTATTTATACGCGTAAGGTATGTTGTTGATATAAGTATTAAATATATTTTTTTTTGTTTGTGGAATTTTATCATTTTTAAGATTAAGAAACTTTCCTGAAATTTTTGGCCTACAGGAATTAAAATTTAATTTACTTATTGTACGACTGTAATTATTTTTGAGTTCTTGATATTAACAACTTAGTTTTCAAGTATATTTATTTGGTTTTAATCTTGAAAAAAATGAAAAATCGCCTCAAACTTTGAAATGGTTTCAAATTTCGAGGTTGTGCATTTTTTTAAATCGTATTCGAGTGCTTTCGAATTCAAAATGTAAAAAATTCTTTTGCAAAGCTTAAATGTTTTCACGTAAAGCAACGTTAACGTTATATCTTTTAAATTTATGAAAATGGTATTGGTGTTATATTATTATCAAAATAGTATTTTATTCATGTTTTGGTTAATAATTTTAGTCAGCCATATTTCACAAAATATAAAGCTGTTTTAAAGAATAAAAATTAAGTTTTTGCAGATGAATTTTGTAGTGAATAGGTAAAGAACGCAACCTTTTAGTGAAACTGAGTTAATGCGATGTTAAATGCTAAGAAACGGAAGAATATTATAAGACTCTGATGTACAACTTTTACATGGAATAAATGAATCATTTCATAAAACTGCAATCGTTTGATTTTTAAAGCTTGCAATTCTAAGTGAAAAAATTTTGAATGCAGGAATTCAGTGACGTGATTTATTGTTTTTACTATTTTAGCGACCACATCGCAAAATAGATTAAAAAAAGGGCACATAGGGTAATTTTTTCACGATTAGGGAGAATATGAAAAATGTAATTTTACATCTATAAAAGAAGATAAAATATTTTTCTAAGAAATTTTATAGTTTTTAAATATATGTGGCGTGCACCGAAGAAGGGAGGCTTACTCTAAAAAAATCAAAATCAGACTTTCGCCCAAGAGCCCGAGATTTCGTGAAACACCTCCCACACTGAAAAAAATTTGGGCAAGAAGCTGTCTTCTTAGTGGCAACGCAGCGCCATCATGACGGTTGGTGCAGCGGCCAGACCTCATTTAAGTAAGCTATAGTGCCAAACGTGCGAGCAGATTCTTTCCCGTGTATTGGGAACGCAGGAGCCCCACAAAAGAGAATAAATTGCCCCAAGAGTATAAACTATAACTGTATGACTGCGTTACTGTACTAATTGTTGGGACTACAGCTGTTCCAATATGGGAACACAGCGTGCCCAATATGAGAGAGGATGTGTACCAAGTTGCAGGCGAGCAGCTTGCGACGCATTTGATGTTCCAGCTCTACCGCGTGGGCGACCAGCGCACCCAAAAAATGTTCAGTGCACCACTCACCATTCCATCTACGCGTCTCATCTATACCCCGCTCGTGAGCCGCGTCTACGACCTATCTGTTTCCGTGAGAATGTAGTGGTAAGTGGAGAAGGAAGATTTCGTGTGTCTTCCTTATCTTCTAAAAGTCTTTTTCTTCTTTGCTTTTGGCCTCTTAAATTCAATAAGCCATGTATCCAATAAATAATGAAATATCCCAATGGAGTTAATCGATCTAGCTTCAGTAACCTTAATCATAGAATGTCCACGACACACAGAGCCAGACTGTGGCCTTCCGCTGTAGACGTCCCTGCTCGCTCCAAACTTGAGTGGGATAAGGAAGGAAGGGGGACCCCCACATGGGACCCAGCTCATGGCCAAAGCGCCACTTAAATACTCATATTATTAGATTAGAACACCCCCTAAAGAAACGCGCCAGCTCGGTCACAGATTCCGCAGTTAGACTGCATATGATTTCGTTAATCTTAAGTTGTTCCTCGGACACCAAACCCGGAAAACTCCGCCTAACATAACGGTAAGATGTAGCCCTGTCCCTCGCCAGCCGCGGGCACCGATGGAGGAGGTGTGCTGAGCTTCTGACCTCGGCGCCACACTCGCAGCCCACCGGTAGGCTCCACCCCATCCGCGGAAAATACTGCCATGGGCATATGTGCGCGGAGCGTGACCTCGTGATCAAATTAATATGCCTCCTCGGAAAACCACAACCCTGGAACAACGGCCTAGGAGTCTTGATGTTTACATGCAAAACGTAGTCCGCTCTAGAGACCCTCGTCCCCCCAAAGGGCCAGCACAGCAAGGACCAGTCCCAGAAGTCGAGTTGACAGACTAGACGAAGATCGACCATCGGAATTCCTCTCTGAACAACAATTGAAAGTCTAGAGGCCGACTTAGCAATCTCATCAGCCCCTTCGTTCCCCAAAATACCCACGTGTACCGGAACCCATACAAGACTGACATTGACACCTGAACATACAGCCACTGATATCCGATCTCCTATACGCTGTGCAAGTGGATGCCCCGCATGATTAAAAAGTATGTCCCTTATATTGATGAGAGCAGAACGAGAGTCGAAGAAAAAAGCGGCATCCCGTCGCTCCCTCTCCATAACGTGCTTAAGGGAATAGAATATGCCGTTTAGTTCGCTTGTTGTTGGGGATGCGAATTTCTTCAATCGCAAATTCCGGAATCGGTCTCAAGGTCCACCTCAATAGCCGCCGACAGATCCTCCCACTCCTCACCAAAATATGAGGGTTTTTGCCAAGCACCCAAAGCGGAAGTAAACCCAGTTATTGAGCTGTATGCTTCAATTAATCCCCCCCCCCCCCGTGAACCCTACATCTCTTGCTTTTAGCCGATTCCACCAACAAAGACAACTTACCGACCAGGGGATTATCATTCCAACTGATTGACAGCCCAAAGAGAAGCGGGGAGAGCACTTCCCTCGGGAACAACCACACCACATGTTCTGGGCTCACAATTATCCAATGCAAAATGCAATATCCTCCTGTTGATCAGAAATGAAACAATGATGATGATCCTCGCAGGAATTTAAGCTCCCTCAGGCCATCAATCAAGACCCCCCGGAAGCACGGAGTTAAACGCGCCTTTAATATCCAAGGCAAGGGCAAGGGTTCCCGTCCTCCGACCAAACCCTAGCATAACATCTGCCGCTACCGACCGCACCCAGTACATCGATGAACTCTCCCTTCTAAATTCGTGCTAGAACTCCGGCAGCCAGTTATTATGCTCCGCCAGATATTCTAGTCTCTTCTACAGCAGCCGTTCGAAAAGTTTACAAAATGTGGATGTCAGGGACATCGGACGGAAGCCCCGCCCCCTGCTTTCGGAGTGAAATTGGCCAAGGTATCCCGCGACTTATCAGGGAATGAAGACGTCCTGGAGATGGCATTAAAAAGATCCAACAAGAAGCGCTCAACTCCCTCAGAAAGTCCTCTCAGTATCTCATAGGTTATTCCATCCATGCCTGGAGCCGACTTCACCTTACATGCTGGGAGCGCTGCAGAGAATTCTTCCCAAGAGAATTCCATGTACATACAGTCGGACTCATCAACGGTTCGGACTGGCTCCACCCCTATCGGGGGGATATCCGTGCGCACCAATTTCTCCCGAATCTCCCTGATTACAGCAGAGTCCGCGTCTGTTATAAGGTTGGCATTACGAGACATAGAGCGAGAGCCTTAACTGCTCTACAAATTTTTCTTAGACCGGAGGCTGGGTACATAGATTCACAAAATGTCCTAAAGGCCTGATATTTCACATCTCGAAGGAATTGTTTGAACTTCCTATCAACAACCCTGTACTCTGCCTTCAGCTCCCATGTCTGGTTAACCAAGAATCTCTTCCGTGCAGCACTTCTTCTATCCTGTGCTAAATCGCAATCCTTATTCCACCGTAGTGGCTGCCTCCTCTTATCGATCGCCTTAGAAGAGGCCCGAAAAGCAACATTGGCTTCTAAGGCGTCAAAGATCAGAGTGATCAATCTTTTATAGATCAACCTCGGATTTTCGTCTCCAAGCAGAGCCTCCGACCGGGCTGGGACGATCTCATCCATCTGCCTGTTAAAGAGCGACCTGACCAGGGACTGGAAATTAAATCGACTCGTGGCAGATTTCGCAATGACAGAAGTTACATCAAATCTGCAAAAGACCGTGACATGATCGGACAAGTATGATACCCTGTCCTGCACGAAGATATCGGGGCTAAGCCCGACTCACAGGAAACCAGGTCAAGATTGTTAGAGTGGAGCACAGTTAGAGAGTGGGCATTGAAATCCCCACACAATATGATTTTCCATGCTCGCCGATTTTCGAGATCAGGGTAAGCCAAGTATCATAGGGCACCTGAGAGTCCGGAGGGACATAAACCACCGAAACTGTGATTTTTTCTAAGGATGAAGATATAGCGATACCCGCCACGTCAATGGTTTCAGATTAAAGGCCTTCCAAATCCATCCTGTCTATTGAGAACTCATTCTTGGTGGGTATAATGGCTCCACCACCTACACGTCCACCCCCTCTATCCGTTCTATAAGTAAAGTATCCTGGAATTTCGAAGCTAAGCTCCTGGAACAACCAAGTCTGTGATACATAAAAGCTCCAGGTCATTTTCAAAAAGCAGGGATTCAATCTCTCCCCTCCTGCCCGATATACTGTGTGAATTCTAATTGGCCAATATAATGGCTTTCCTTGTACCATTCTCACACGTCATTTCAGCTGCCCGGCTGAGAACAATCCCCAAACTAAAGCTATATAAAGTTAAATCTATAATCAGAATTAAAAATAAAAAACCTCAAATAAGCTTTTAATAGACTATTAACTATAGCACATGGCGGGTACCCAGTAAGAATAAATATAACCAGGAGTAACAGGACAGAAAGTACAGAAAAATAGGCAAATGGATTGAGATAACAAGTGAACCAAAGGTAAAAGCGGGAAGTTGAAGCACATGCGTGTTCTGCTCAACCGTTGCGGACGTTATATAGGCTCAAGTGTTTGTTTGAATCTGACATTGGGTTAACCTCTAAAAAGATATCTTCCTTCGATTCAACCACCACAAAGTTTCTGTGCCTCTTACGTTTACAAACAATATACTGGCCTGACTCTCACCATCCAGTAGCAGCTTAGCATTTTACACTCAGCAGAAGTTAGTTAAGGTCCCAAAGCGTATATTCAGTTGTCCAAACACCATAACTGTCCAAGTTTAACGTTCAGAGGTTCAATTGTTAACAAACTTCTAGGACTGTTTAACCAAACAGGTCCCGTTTTCCACTGGAACCTCACAATTCAGAACCATCAACCATCTTCGACAACCGTCAGCGACCGAATTTCTCCTGAAAGTCGCGTCTATTGAGTCGACTTCGATCGCGCGCCCTGAAATATCTCAATTTTCATAGTAAGCCCCCTTTCTTCAGGACACGTCACATATACTGAAAGAGGAAATGGTGCGTCTCTATTACGAAAGTTTGAAATCAAAATCAAAAAAGGATAGTTTTAGGACGAAATTTGTTGCAAAGTGTCCTCATATAAAGAAGGTCGCAGCCAACCAAATTTGCAGTCAACCATCTAAACAGAAATACCGTGGGAGAGCATGAAGTGGAATAACGTAATGAAGGAGGAATTAGTGCTTCTCTGTTATGAAAGTGCGAATTTTGAAACGAACCTCGAAATGGATACAAATTAAGTACGAAATTTTCTGCAAAGTTTCCTCATATAAAGAAAGGGGCACTACAAGATCTTATCGTTAAAGTGAAGGACATCAGGACTAATCTACACATATTAGAAGACAAAGCAATTGGGATTAAACAACAGGTTGATTTGGTGTGGAAAAACGACAATAATGGATATCAGTTACAGGAAGCCGCTTCACACGAACAAGCAGCGGTAATTGTGGGTCCGGATGCAATAAGGGCACATAAAATTTTTTCGTGCGAAAACGAAGTCCCCTGGAGGCTTTAGAAAAAATTTTCGAATTTTAATTTT
>NC_046662.1:17765013-17769903 GCF_010883055.1 Belonocnema kinseyi | reverse complement strand
GCGCCGAGCATCAGAAAAAAATTATTAAAAATTTTTCAAATTTTTTATTTTGAATTCCTGTTCCTCTATGAATCGAAGGATACCCTAAGGTATATTTTCTGTTTATTTTATTTAAAAATTCCAAAAACTGACGTACAGAGCACGAGTTGAAGTGAAAAACGGATTAAAATCGACTTTTTCAAAAAAGTAAGTTTTTTGGCTTTAATTTTTAAACTAAAAAAGTTACAACTTTTTGTCTTAAGAAAAAAAGATGCGCAATCAAATTTTACATCCATATATATCTTTTGAAAATTAAAATTCGAAAATTTTTTCTAAAGCCTCCAGGGGACTTCGTTTTCGCACGAAAAAATTTTATGTGCCCTTATTGCATCCGGACCCACAATTGATGTTCTTCCTCAACCTATCGCTGATCTAGTATTACCACATACTCCAGAGGTAAATGGCCTTATAAAACCAGAGGCAACACCAGAGGCTTAGCATCATGAAGACGATTAAAATGGATTTACCAAATAAACAAATATGTTATGCTATTTTATTTGTTAGGAGAGAAAAGTCTCTCGAAGAAGAGAACTCTTCTTAATTAAATACCCACAGCTAGCCACAAGAATAAATGACCAGATTCTGGCAGGTTAAAAACGTTCAATACCTGTAAACAGATTGCTTTCGACTGTTCAAACAGTAGCTATCTAAATTGTGGTGGGATAGCCGCTTCCTACTGACTAACTCCCTTGAAAGATATGTACAAGGAAGAACTGATTGAAGCTGAAGGCAAAGGTGGCTAGGGATGATGAACATCAAGTCCGGATATTAATGACGATGATGTGAAGAGCTAAATTCCAGAAAAACCGCAGCACCTTAAAAGGAATTTTGGTCACGCTATACTAGAGTTGAGAAATGTAGAAACAACCCAAGGGCATTCTCTACCCAAGACGAACATCACAAATGATCTGCGTGCACTAATAGAATACCTGAACAGGAAGGTTTTATCTATACATTTGAACACACAGCTCAAACTGCGTTATCGGTGCGAACTCTTGTATACTGTGCAGATGTGGCAACTTTCAGGACGTTGGGCCGGAAAACTAGGCCTGCGAATGCAGTTTTGTCCCAGAAAGGGATCGAGATCCACCATGGAAGATGAGGTTTGATATGGATGTCATCAAAGTAAGGTTTAAATTGAGTCGATTAGCAAAATATAAAAAAGAATATAGAACCAGAAAGCTGTTAAACCATGTTATTAAAATCATCCATCCCTCAATTGGAAGACATGACTAACTATTGTCTGCGTGTTTGGGGAAAATACGAACACAAGAAATTTAAATGCTGCGCCGTTCCAACCAGCCCTATGCCATAGCCCGTGTATGTGTATGTGGCAGTTGTTATTTTAGCATGCGGAGGGGTATCGTGGTTTAAATAAATCCAATAGATAGCGCTCCGATCAGGTATGCTTGAATATTTAAAAAACTGTTTGAATTCTATTCATATTTTTCTATTGTTTATTTTTCTAATATAATTAATTTATTTTATAAACAACTGTCATTGTTGCGAATTTCAAACATTGATTGATAATATTACTTTACTAATAATAATAGTGATTATAATATTTGAACTCCGAATTAAGTTAAAAACCGGGAATTTACTTCCGATTGTAGCAAAATTCAAGTTCTCAATATTTTAGTAATTTTTGTCCATTTATAACAGTAATTTTTACATCATCTACAGTTGTAGGGAATTATCATTTCTCTTTAAAAGTTCCTTTTTTTGAAATTAAAAAAAGAGAGTGCTTCAAGTAATTTTTAAAGTAGAAGTATGATTTCAAGATGTAAATGTTTCTAAATTGTAATATAATTTTTTATGATATTTTTCGTTAAGAATGTACCTGTTTTTTTTCTCTAAAATGCAACTACTTGCGGTTAAAAGCTGAACTCTTTTGTTGAAAATCAATTTTACTGTTGGAAGATTCATCATATTAAATGAAAATTAATATCGTTTGAAAAATATAACTAGTTACTTCAAAATCACTTTTCAACTAAAAAATTAACTATTCCAGTAGAAAATATAACTCTCTCGGGTGGAAAATTGAACTTTTCTAGTTCAAAGTTCAACAATTTGGATGTAAATTTGTCTTTCTGCATTGAAAATTCATTTATTTCGTTGAAAATTCACGCATGTTGTTCTAAAAACAGATTAAATTAATCTTTTGGGTTAGAAATAAATTTATTTGGTTGAAACACAAACTCGTCGGTTGAAAATTATTATTTTTTAAATTTAAGATTCATCATTTGATTAAAAATTAATTTCTGGGGTTGAAAAATGAGCTATTTGCTGTTATAGTTTTTATTTTTTTTTAATTCCGGTTCCATATCGAAAATTCCTTGTCCGAAGGAAAATTTTAGTTCTTTACCAACTCCCTTTTATAAAATAAAAACGACAATTATTTTCACTTATATGCACTGCAATTATAGATAGGTTTCACATGTGTTGACGTTAAGAAAACAACGAAGGAGTAAGAGAGATAGATCAAACTTTGGCCCCTGTGCGACCTTTAGCGGGGGAAAGTCCTACAGAGCCATCTAACGAGCCTGCAAAACAGGAGCAAAGAATGTGTCTTCACGGTTGCCTATATTAGTGACCACAGCTAGTGATGGGATATCCATATCGAAATATCGAAAATATCGATATTCAGAGTACGATATATCGATATTTCATATCGATATTTAGAAACCGATGTATCAAAGTCAATATCGATATTTTGTCAAAATTTCGATATCGATATCCCATCACTATTTTTCCACTTGACAGAATGCGCTTTTTGGTTAAATAGTGAGTGAAAAAACACATAAAAACTGAATACAAGTAAACGTAAGTAGACAATATATTTTTCATTCATTATTTATGTTTGTATATTTTCTAATCTGTATTATGTGAATATTTGTGAATAATAGAAGTCTGAGGGAGCACGGACTCAACTAACCTCAAACGCATACAAATAGAATATATATTTCGACTTGAAATCTTACAAATTGAAAGTGTTTCATATTGCATTCAATATGGTATTTATATTAATTTTACTTGAAAGAGTTTTTTTATATTACTATCCTACTTTCGTAATACATATCTCTCTATTTTGTGTGTTTATACAGTTATTGGGCTACGTTACTTTTTGGGGCGGGGGTCGGGGATTGTCTAAAGTTGTTAAGTTAGTTTATGGACAGCCTCTTACATACAATATTTCTTTTTCATACGAAACCAGTAATTACATTTTAAATTAATTACTTCCACGCAGTTACTGCTGTCTCATTCAAGCGACTTATTTAAAATATAATTACTGTATTATTTAAAAAACAAGAGTTCTACTTGTTTAGATTTATTATCTTACACCTATTAAAACCAATTTATTTTGTTTAATTAAGCGAATCAACACTCGCAGAAATAAACCAAAGATGTGGAATTTAAAACCAAAGCAACAAATTCCGAAGGTGGTGTTGCAGAAGTTAACAATTTATAATGCAACACTCAGAAATGCATATTAAATATAAGTCCTGTATTGTTTAAACAAAGTATTTTGGTATAAGGTTATGGAAAATGATATGTTTGGTTTCGTACAAACTTACTTTCTGTTGCAGGTTTGAGGAGAAGAATGATCATACAAAAATTCTTATATTAAACTATTTTGTTGCTTTTATACATTTGTTTGAATAATAATGTTTTCATACTCATTATAATTATTTATTCGTTTAAAATAAAAAATATCGAAAATATCGATATTTTTTATCCGATATATCGATTTTTTCGATATTTAGTTACCGATATATCGATATTCAAAATATCGATGTTTTGTTTTTGATATCGCATAACTAACCACAGCTTGCTATTACTTGAGCTATTATGAATGCGCTTGAAGTCACCTTCAGCAGAAGTCAATGACACTTTTAACATTTTTAAAGCTACAAAAGAAAGTATTGCGATGTCATCGCGATGGATATTTCACTAAGAACAAACAACTTGGAACATTTACAAGAAGTGTTTGAATATAATTATACAACTTGATTTTTGTTGTCAACTTTCTTAATAACTGTACAGTTAATCTCAAAATTCTGTAAAGCGGAAAGTACTGATTTGAAGTACTTTTACCTCCGATGTAAATGTAATGTCATTTTGAACAAATCAAAGTTCTGGAAATATATAAATGCCTATAACCTCAACATTTGTGAAGCTTGAATGTTGTTCATTTTTCTTTGTATATCAATTGGCAGAAGGATGACCTCTTCATGTGGCCGAAATATATTTCAACGGAAGATATAATTGATTGAAATACATAAATGTATTTTACTGGAGTATATTTGATGTAATAAATTAAAAATTAAACAACGCAAGAAATTACGAAACCGTCAAATTTACAATTTTGACAGCAGTTTTTCTCCATAAAACGGCTCCCGCCGTTTCGGAGTAGCAGTCTTAAACTTGAGGGACAACGGTTGCCTCTTATTTTCACGCAACTCACCATAAATCGGCATCGCTGTCACTTCGAGTCTATAGTACAGCCACTGTATGATAGGAAGTGCGTTTAGTATACCAACATTTCCTCCGTGTAGAACTGCTGGCCCACGCAGCATCTCAGCCCGCACACAGTGGTCGGTTTTACACCGACTAGGGACTCTGTAGTAAGGGCCGCGCCAATCGGGTAGCTGACTGCCGATTGGTCAAGCGAGAAGAGAGACACTTCCGTTCCGATTCAAGATACTACACCAAAATTTACTACAGCTTTGCGCTTCGGTATGCGAATAGTCCTTAATATGAAATCTCTAAACGATATTGTCGATTTCGATTGTCACACTACTCGATTTTCATTGCTATATGCGTGAGACACGAGTTGTGAATGGGCTAGAC
>NC_046662.1:17763627-17764913 GCF_010883055.1 Belonocnema kinseyi | reverse complement strand
AACTGAATTATTCTATTTTTGTTTAAAATTTGATATTTTTTGTTTAAACTTCATCTTCTTAGTTAAAAATTATTTTATGGGTGAAAAATTAATCTGTTTTTTATTATTCTTAACATAGATGTTCAAATTCGACTTTTTTGTCTCAGATCGGAAAAAACGTCTTGCGTAATTTACTATAAAAGAATTTTAATCGATGAGAGATTCTGCTAAATAACGTGTAGAACCTGTTTGGTTATAAGTAAATTCTATTTTATTTTTAATTCTTTCTATAATATTGCTCTTTCATTGAAAATTAATTTAGTTCATAATTCTATTATTTGTTAAAAAAGATTTTCTTTAATAGAAAATTAATCTTTGTGATTGAAAATTCATCTTTTTTTGTCAAAACTTTTACTATTTGGTGTCAAGTTCATCTGTTTTAATTAAAACTTCATCTTTTTTGTTAAAAATTATTTTATGGGTGAAAAATCAATCTGTTTTTCATTATTCTTAACATAGATGCTCAAATTCGATTTTTTTTGTCTCAGATCGGAAAAAAAACGTCTTGCATAATTTACTATTAAAGAATTTTAATTGCTGAGAGATTCTGCTAAATAATTTGTAGAACCTTCCTGGTTATAAGTAAATTCTATTTTATTTTAAATTCTTTTTATAATATTTTTCTTGCATTGAAAATTAATTTAGTTGATAATTCTATTATTTGTTTTTAACAAATTTTGTCTAATTAAAAATTAATCGTTGTGATTAAAAATTCATCTTTTTTGTCAAAAATTTTACTATTTAGTGTCAAGTTCATCTGTTTTAATTAAAATTTTTAATAAAGTGTAGAAAATTTCATTTTTTGGATTGAATAATAACTTTTATAAACTAAAAACTAAATTATTCTATTTTTGTTTAAAATTTGATATTTTTAATTGAAACTTCATCTTTTCTATTGAAAATTATTTTATGGTTAAAGAATTAATCTGTTTTTATTATTCTTAACATTGATGTCCAAATTCCATTTTTTTTGTCTCACGTCAGAAAAAACGTCTTGCATAATTTATTATAAAAAAATGTTAATCGCTGAAAGATTCTGCTATATAATGTGTAGAACCTGCCTGAATTTAAGTGAATTCTATCTTATTTTAAATAATTTATATATTATTGTACTTGGATTGAAAAATCTATTATTTGTTTATTTCTTAAAATAGATGTTTTTAAATAGAAAATTAATCTTTGTGATTGAAATTTCATCTTTTTTGTTAAAACTTTTACTATTTGCTGTCTAATTCGCCTGTTTTAGT
>NC_046662.1:17760067-17763527 GCF_010883055.1 Belonocnema kinseyi | reverse complement strand
ATTTTCAAAATTTTTAAGACCACTTCTTTAAGATTTGAAATTTTCATATAGTGCTGTTTATAGTGCACAAAAATATGAACAATTTATCTTGATGACTTTTTTCGATAACAACAAAATTACTAGAGTTTACAAACTTTAAAAAAGTAATAATAATAAAAACGAAAATGACTATTCTATGTCATTCAACGCACCACATGAAAAAAGTCAACAAAAGAAAAATATTAGTTTTCAAAGACCTACACGATTATCATAACAACTTTTTGAAATTTTTAAAAAAATCGAAAATTCAAATTTTTGTCGCACAAACATGAAGTATTAACATTATAACATTATAACATTCTCATCATAATGAGCAGACATTAGTTTTATGTGAAAACTTTCTATCGCTAAATGATCTGAATAAATGTATTATAAGTTTGATAAAGAAGTGTTAAACGTAATATAGAAAAGTTAACATTTTGCACAAAATCGAGTGCGAAGCACGAGATACGTAATGAGAATGTGTTCGTTACAGCCGAATAAGCTTTAACAAAGGAGAATTCACAATCACCAAATTACAGTTGTCGATGTTTGGTTCGTGTGCACAAAAGTGGGACAAATACAAAGACCGAGCGCAAAGGACGAGACAAATGCAGCATCGAATGCGAAGCGCGAGATGAATACATCGTCGAGCGCGAAGCGCGCGAACCAACAGTCGCGCGCCTTAGGCGCGCTCAAACTTGCAAGCAAAGCCAGCCGCTCGCGCAGCGCGTGATGAGAATGTGCCGGCGAAGCGGGCAGACTTTTTAGTATAAAATTAATCTTCTTGTTTGAAAATTCTTTTTGCTGATTTAGGATTCAACTATTTTTCTGAAAATTCTTTTTTTTCAACATTAATTTATTTAACCTTTTTGATTGGAAATTCAACTATTTTCTTCAAATTTCTTTTTATTAATTTTTATAACGATAAAATTAAGAAAATTAATATTTTTCATTAAGGATTGAGTTATTTAAAAAAAAATCCTTTTTAGTTTGTGAAAAACAAATCTGTTTAAAAGAAATTTTGATTCTACTATTTTTGGTTGAAAATTGATATTTTAAATTGAAAATTGACCTTTTGTACTTAATAATTAAATTTTTTTAATTTTTATGTTCTGGTAGAAAATTAATCCTTCTGATTTAAAATCGACCTTTTTTCGTTAAGATTGAACTATTTGGAAATAAATTTATCTGTTTTGACGCAGTATTTCGAAATTCAGAATTTTGTTGAAAATTCGTTATTTTTGGTAGAAAAATAAACTTCTTAATTGAAATTTTATCTTTGTTTCGAGGATTCTATTATTACATGAAAAATTCGTTTTTTTGTGAAAAACTAATTTCGTTAAGAGAAAAGTCGATTATACCATTTTTGATAGAAAAAGGATATTTAAAAAAAATTGATCTTTTTTTGTTAAAAATATAATTTTTTTAAACCGTCTTTATAAACAGGGAAATTATTTTTCGTGGTTGAAAATTCATTTTCTTCATTGAGGGTTCAATTATTATTTTTTTGAAAATTCCTTCATAGTTAGTCCAAAATTAATTTATGTAAAATAAAAATGGATTATATCATTTTTGGTAGAGAATTGATATTTGGAATTAAAAATTTATCTTTTTTAGTTGAAAATTCAACCCTTTCGTTTGAAAATGCACATATTTCGATGAAAATTCATTATTGCGGTAGGAAATTAGTCTTCTCGTTTAAAAATTTATCTTTGTCATTGAGAACAAAACTATTAAGTTGCACATTCCGTTTTTTTTTTTTTGTTAAAAATTAAATTCTTTAACTAAAAATTTAACTCTCCCACTTTCGGTAAAAAATTGAAATTTTGAATCACAAATTGATATTTTTGTGTTGAAAAATCAATTATTGATTTCAAACATCGTCTTTTTTTATATAAAATTAATCTTATTGGTTGAAAATTCATCTGTTTGTTTGAAACTTCAACTATGTATTAATTTCTTTGAGGAAAATTTTCATTACACCATTGTTGATTAAAAACTAATCGCCTTTTGAGAGAATTAATTTTATTGGTAACAAATTAATCTATTTTATATTATTTTTAACATAGATGTCCAAATTTGACTTTTTATTGCTTTATATGGGAAAAAACGTCTTGCATAATTGACTATGAAATAATTTGTATGGCTGAGAGATTCTGCTAAATAATGTATAGAACCTGCTTGATTTTAAGTGAATTCTATCTTATTCTAAATACTTTTTATAATATTGTTCTTGGATTGAAAATTAATTTAGTTGAAAACAATTTACATCTGTATAAGGTTTCTTACAATTTATAATGATAAATTTCGTAAAAAAGATCATCTGGAAAATAACAAAAAAAGGAATGAAATAATAAAATTTTTAATATAATTACATGCACGTCACTAAAAAAATCATTTGTAAACAACTTTTTCGATTGAAAATGGTTTCATTAAATAAAAAATTGATGTCAAAACTTTTTCGATTACATTGGTATTGTTTTCTCATTAATTGCACTTCTTTAAAATAAAATAATGTTTTAAGATTACTGCAAGATTTATCAATAGTTCTTGATAAAATTAAACAAAATTTAAATTTAAAAATAAGTGATTTTCATTTTTTATTAGTTCACAACTAAGATATTAATCACAAAATACTGCTTCCATTTGTAAAACTGCGTACTTACAAGGTATTGTGTACTTTTCATAGATTTAATAAAATTCTCTGATATAGGCCACCATTGTGTCTACTGTTTGGTGTCAAATTCATCTGTTTTGTTTAAAATTTGAAATAATCTATAGAAAATTTCATTTTTTGATTGAATATTAACTTTTATAAACTAAAAGCTGCATTATTCTATTTTTGTTTAAAATTTGATATTTTTTATTGAACCTTGATCTTTTTTAGTTAAAAGTGGAATTATTTGTTTGAAAATTTATATATTTTGTTGAAAATTTATGTTTTTTGTTAGAAATATAAAACTACTTCCTTGAAAATTCATCTTTTTAATTGAGAATTTAACTATTTTGTTGAAAGTTCCTTCAAAGTTAGTCCAAAATTAATTTATGTATGATAAAATTGGATTATATCATTTTGGGTAGAGAATTCATATTTGAAGTTAAAAATTAATCTTTTGTAGTTGTAAATTCAACCCTTTGGTTTGAAAATGCTCATATTTCAATGGAAATTCGTTATTTCGGTGGGAAATTAGTCTTCTCGTTTGAAAATTCATCTTTGTGATTGAGAACAAAACTATTAAGTTACACATTCCGTTTTGTTTTTTTTGGTAAAAATTAAATTCTCTAACTGAAAATTTAACTATCCCGCTTTTGGTGGAACACTGAAATTTTGAATTATAAATGGATATTTATTGGTTGAAAATTTAATTATTTGTTTCAAACATCGTCTTTTTTATATAAAATTAATCTTCTTGGTTGAAAATACATCTGTTTGCTTAAA
>NC_046662.1:17737911-17759967 GCF_010883055.1 Belonocnema kinseyi | reverse complement strand
GTTCGACTACTTGTTTAAATGTTAAACTAAATGAGTAAAAATGGACCTTTTTTCGGTTGAAGATTCATCATTTTAGTTGAAAATTCTTTCTTTCTTTGGTTGCGAATTAATCCTTTTTGTTGAATATTTTTCTCATTGTTTTAAGGTTGAACGACCTTTTACAAATTAACTTTTTGTTTAGAAGATTCATTATTTTTAATTATTTATAATTATAATTTATTATTCATTAGTTTTTGGTTGAAAATTTATCTACTTATTTAAAAGTTTAACCATTTTGTTAAAATGTTATATTTTTGGATGAAAAAGTAACTATTTGATTGCAAATTCGTTAATTTTTTAAAACTGAAAATTAAACTTTTTCATTATCAGTGTAAACGGTTTTGTTAAAAAATTGGCTTTTCAATGAAAGATTTGCATTTGACACCAAATAGTTTAACTTATAACCTACAAATATAAATTTTAAACTGAATGCCCAAATTCTCAAACAAAAAATATTAATCTTTAACCAAAAAGAGTTGCATTAAAAAAAAGAATTCTCAATGAAAACGTAGTGGTGGATATCTTGAAACAAAAAGAAAAAATTTTCCACACAATATTTAAATTTTTAACCAGAGTTGAATTTTCGAAACTGCATGTAAATTTTCAACAAAGTAGTTGACTTTTTAACCTGCGAATATGAATTTTAGATAGAAAATGTAATATTTGATATTTCAGCGAATGCAGATGCTGCCAAGAGATGCTTTGTAAAATAAGGAAACGAATTTTCAATCATAAAGATTAATTTTTAACTAAAATTATGAATTTTCCAACTAGAAAGACGAATTTTAAACAAATAAAGAATTGCCAGTTAGGAAATAAAAACATTTTTCCAGCTTCTTAAACTTTTAAGTCAAAAGACTATTTTTCTGTAAAACAGTTATAACACCTTGACCCTCCATCTACCACCATCAACTAAATTTTTTACAACACCTTCTCCCCACATGATAATTTTTCAAATAGTTATCTGCTGAAAGTGTTATTTTGAATACAATATTTCATTAATTTCAATGTAATTTGAAATATAATAATTATTATTTTAATTTTAAACGAAATATTTATGTTTTTCATAAACTTTCATGTGATAAGTCCAGGGGAAAGTGGGAGACTTAACTAAGCCCGATAATCGAAAATTGGCAGAAATTTGCCTTACAAAGAAGTCTACTGATTTGGTATAAATCGGAGTAATAAAACAGTTATTACTAAAAATATTATGACATTGATCGCATGAACTGATGTTGGGGAGACTTAACCAAAATTTTCAGGGAAGAGTTTACCGAGTGGCAACGAGCAAAATTGTGGTGTAAAAATCCACAGTTCATTATTTAAAGAATATGATTATCATCAACGTGAGCTACAAAATCATAGGAAATACTATTCATCAATATGAGATGTAAATTAATCTTTAATAAAACAAAAAAAGCTCATTAGGAATAAAATAGTTCATTTTCTACCTAAAAATAAAGAATTCGTTGAAATCCTATTATAAAAAATTAATTACAGTGTCAGATACAGAACTCATCCCTTGATGTCTTGTATTATTTTATACTAATATTTTGCGACATTCATTAAATATGTATAACATAGAAAAGATAGGCTGTTCATTTATTCTTTTTCATAAAAAGATAGACTACTAGTGCTTGTTGACATCTTGAAGTGGTTAGACAGTGCGATTCGGTATAATATTAGGATTTACTGGTGCATACTTGTATCAGTATAAACAATCATGTTTAATCAGTTTACTTAAGGATCGTGTCTTATGTTTAAAACATTTAAAATACTTATTCATTCGTTAAATCTTCAAAGTTAAATTAAGAATATTTTATAAACGATATCCACTACTAATATAAATATCATTGTAATCTTTTTTAATATTCTGTAGAAGTTATCGTTCATTGGCTTAGATCGTGCTCATTGCCTTTACGGTTTGCGCACGTTATATTGGCGGGGCGTCACGTCGTGTTAGCTTCTCCTTAAATAATACGAAATAAAATTGTTTCAGTATATCATAGAAAACACAAGTAGATGTACGTCCTTTTAGACACTATTTACCCACTAAATTAAGACGTACTTTTTTTCTTCCACGTCCCATAGTATTTTTTGGAAACAAATATTTTTCACTGAAGCACACAATGCTAACTTTCGGAAATCCATCGTTTTCATCATCAGGGGATACAATTTAAAAAAATTATATTCTAAAATAGTTGTAAAAAACAATAAACTTACTAAAAATATTATAATTATACAAATGTAATCATCTTAATAGATAATAAACTTACGAATTGGTTACGAAAGTCATTCGTCACTTTTGGAGTAAGGAAAGTTCTATTTATTAAAATAAACTATGTTTCAGATTTATGCTATAAACAGAAATAAAGTGTTAATAATAATCTAAATAAAAAACGAATTGTAGTTTAGGATTCAATAATAAGTATAATAGTTACCATAGTTTCAAGTGTCCAACAATATTTTTGTTGTAATATGTAATTTATATCAAATTTCAGAAAAATGTAAAAAAACTTAAATACTGGTATATAAAAAGCAGTAGAATTCAATGTGAAAAATTATATTTGGCTATTTGAACTGATTTTAAAATACTAGATTTTTCAGAAAAGTTAATTTTTAATTTTCTGTTATATTTTTAAGTAGTACCACCTAATGCACACTAACTATTTGATGTTTTCGGGCAAAAATTGGTGCGTTGAATAAGGTGAAAATACTGAGAAAAATCCTGGAGACTTTTTGACCTTGATGATCGTCATTCCAAGAAAGGCATCGTTCACCTTCATTTTAGATAACAGGAACTGAGGAAGCTATTGTAACTCTTCATGGATGTAGTTTAAGTTCATTGCACTTATGGTAGGAAAAAGATCGTCATTCTGAGGTCAAGAATGATATCAAGATTTTTGCCACTATTTTTTTTAGTACTAGGCACATAAAAACATGCATCTACCAACTTTGACGCTAAAATAGAAACAAATAAATAAATATATCACTTGACCTTTAAATCTCGATTTTCAAGTCAGGATGTGACAACTGCTCAGCCATATATTCTCATAGTAAAAGTGGAAGAAAAAGACAGATTTTTCATTTGAATAAATAATCACTACATTCAAATAACTGACGACGAAAATACAATATTAATATTATTTCGTTTGTTATTGTAAATTGTGTTCAAAATTTCTTAGAGTTTTTAGCGAGTTCGATCTATAAAACGATCTTAAATAAATCTATTTAAAAAAGCGATGTAATTGTATTATTTGCATTAAACAGTATCCAACTGTTTTTTAATTTAAAAGAAATTTAAATTCTTATAAAAGCAGACTAAAATTTATGGAAAATATAACCTTTTAAAATTAACTGATCTCATCAATTAAAATCTTACTGCGTTCAATCAGTAGTCTGTATCTGTGAACCAGAAAGAACTTAAATAAAAATGTTTTGCCTGAGGTCTTACAACTATTTCAATGCAGTACTTAACTTTTGCTTAGGTACTCTAGAAGGAATGTGAATAAAAAAATTAATTCTTGATATGAAAATAATTTTAATTCATAATTTTTTTTGTTAAATTTACATACTTGTATAAGATAAGACCCATAGATCTCATATGTATACATTAAATGTAAGAATAAATATTTGATTCGCGGGCTGCTGAATCTCAAATTTTGTTTTATATAATCTCCGATTCATTGCATTCAGTCCCGTTGGTGGTGTAAAAGAACCTGATCCCAGATGCATTGTATTTGATAATTGGCCGAGTGTCGAATTTTGTTGTAAAGATTAAAATTCCGTTGATGGTTAAGTTGAATATGATATTCGGCGCAAGGCATTTCATTCTGTAAAAAAATAACAACAGAGATTTGTAACATAAAACAAACTAAATATCAACTCAAAATTAACCACTTAAAATTTTTGTACTGAAGCACTGCAAAAGAAACAACTTTAATTTTAATAACTTAGATAAGGTTTAGTATTTTTGCTGATTATAAATTTTTAAAAAGTCTGCGAATTCAGCAAACGATACCCCGGAAACGTTACAGTTCAATACTTAATTATAATGTCTGAAAGTGATTTAAATCACAGAAAAAACTAAAGGTAAATTTTGTTGCATGTAAAATTTTCCGCTGTTGAAGTTTAGATGCTATTTGGCGAAAGTTATCCTACGATGGAAAAAAAGCTGTCTCTGTTACGGCGTATTTAGCAGCAATGGAAAAACGGTAAAGTATGAGGGAATTCTAACTATAAATCTGGGCAACAGATTTAAAACAACACAGACAAAACAAAAGATAACATTTGTTTCAGGTAAAACCTGCAACGGTTAATAATTAAACCTATTACCGCGAAAGTTTCACCGAGGTTAGGAAAATAATTCTGAACTCGTCGACTGGTCGCGCGGAAGTGGGCGAATTTCGGTCTAACATGTGGAATCAACAACAGAAAACACAAAAAAATTGTTCCTACGGATATATCTTCTCCAAAATAAATCACATTATTGTAGACGAATTAGAACTTATTTATTACCATTTAGCAAAAATCGCTAAAAGCAATCCAGTGGGCACAAAGTTCGGCGACGTCTTTAAGACATCGTTACGACATCTTCGCGACAACTTTACGACATGCTATGTCCATGTCGTAAAGGTGTCTTAACGATATCGCAAAGACACCGAAGCGACATGGACATAGGATGTCGTAAAGATGTCGTGAAGATGGCGTAACGATGTAGTAAAGACGTCGCCAAATTTTGTGCCCACTGGGAAGTGACAGGTGGGATTCGCCATTTCTCTCCAATTCAATGGATTTAAACGACGATAGATACCGCTGATCTCGTAAATCTCGCTACATCTCGAATAAAAATGGAGCGCTTATAAGTTTATCTGGCAAGGTTAATTTATGTTGCGGTGAATCTTTCACCCGGAATCGATGTAAACTTTATCTTCCTTTTTTTCTGTAATATTTCAGACTTTACATTCGTTTCCCTATTTCCTTATAACCTTCTTATATACTTTGACATCCCTGTCTTTTTTTGGAAATGTACAAAGAATATTTAGATGAGGCACTTAATCAATTTTTTTGCCCTGATGGGCTAGTCAGCACCCGATTAGCGCTCAAAAAGACCGTCTAGATTAAATGGTCTAGAAGATACCCTAACAGACCCAAGTCTGCTCCGAGAGCTTTTTAAAGGGTCTTAGAAAGTACACTTGCATTCCAAAGATACGATAAATTCGGGAATAAGGAACTCCGGAGGTACGAGCGTCAAATTGGTTCACACTCCAGGGACGTTCAGATTTCGGGGGTAATGCGTGATAACGCATGCAGGCTTACTACGCGCACGCGCTCTTCGAATTCAAGGCAGCGTGCACTTGCGCGCGCCAGACTCAAATAGGGCAGGGAAAGAGGGAAAATAAAAATTGCGCTTGCTCCTTTGGAAGTAGGACGCTCGTATCTTGGGAGCTCGAGTGCACCATAATTTTCAAACCAAATAATTGATTTAGAAAAAAAATTATAAGGACCTGGTTCAAGTTTGTACCGAGTAGGTAAATTTTCAGCATAAAAATATGAATTTTCAACAAAAAACATGAATTCTATAAAAAGAATTACTCTAGAAATACGTATATTTTCAGCTAACTAATTCAATGTTCTACGCTGAAGAATTTTTCAATCGCGAAAGGAAATTAATTTTAAACAAATATTTTTATTTTCAAGCCAAAAAGAACAATTTTGTAGTGAAAAGTTTAATTTTTAATCGCAAAATATTATTTTTCTAAGGAAAAGATAATTGTAAATACAGTATTCACATTTTTTTCGAAAAATCAAAATCTAAACTCTAAAAAGATGAATATTCTGTGAAACTTTTTAATTTAAAAAAAAGGATGGCTTCTTAACATATTCGTTTAATTGTCAACATAATAATTGAATTTATAAGGAATTGATAAACATTTTTAACCAAAAAGGAAAGAATTGTAAAAAATACTTAATTTTCAAATCATTAGTTGACTTTTAAACTAAGAAACTTTTAAACTGAGAAAGAAACTTCAGTACTTATAATTGTGAACAAAAAGATGAATTTAATTTTTAACTTTGAGCAACTGCATATTGGGCTGTAATTCTTCAATTTAATCAATTTTTTTTGAGTCATTGAAAAATTTACTCAGAAATGCGATGGTTATATTAGACTTGTGATATTATTTTATTTAACAAAGTTATATTTGAAAATATAAACCTTTTTTTTTAATTTCATAAAAGTTTTTTTCTTTTAAAAGCTTGCCATTATTAAAAAAAAAAATAAATAAAAAAGTTGTATAAGTAGGTTTTGATAGTTGAAAAGCTGTACTTTAAAATGGCTGCGTTGGTTTTTCGATTGGCTTCAAAAAATATATATTTTCCTAACTACGAATGTAAGCGTTTTTTGGTGTAGCGATAAAACGGTATTCAATTAATTTATTATAAATGTCGTGAAAACAAAAATATTTTACAATGAAAAAATACTTGTTTTACACAATATTGATAAGTACAACACCATAAGCACTTGTAAAAATGGTTATGGTCAAAAGAACTGGGACCCAAATTGCAGCGTTTCTGTTTAGATATAATATTGTGAAAAAATTTGTCTCTGATATCCATTTTCTCTGGTAAAGTACGAAGAGTAGCACAACTCACGGGAAATAACATGCACTCAAAGGCGACTCGAATTAATCAAAATTAATTTAAAATAATGTAATTATATATATCAGCAATGTATAAAATGCTTGTAAAACGACCATTTTTAATTTTCTCATGTGCGGATTTTGTCACGTTTAGTACAGACTGGGTGTAACATACCCGACATTAATTTCTCCTAACTCAAAATTTTCACAGCAAACGCAGAATAAAGTTGCCGACCGACGCTCCAAATGTTATCACCTCAGAGATCCCCCCACCCCCTCCAGTACGGACCATCAACGTCGACTTCTTCCAAAGTGGCATTACTTTAAAAATTCGCTCGGGTTACATTAACCCAGTCCGTACCCTGAGGGTTCATTTTAATTGGAAAGCAGTTGAATTCAAGCAAAAGAAAATAATTTTTCTAATAAAACCGTTTAACTTTTAACCAACTTCCACTTTTAAAAGTGCACTTTTAACCAAAAAATATGAAATTTCTATAAAATAGTTGAATTTACAACCCAACAAAGTTTGATTTTATTCTCTGTAAAAACATTAATATCCTTGAGGTAAAATCAAATTATCTCGTAAAGAAAAAGTTTGTCTATGTTAAAAAATGCGCTATAGGTTAATTTTGTTATAATAAGGATTTAAAACAATGACGTATGTTCTGTATCAGTTGTTTGTCATGATCAGTTAGTATTTTCACGCAAATCAATCAAGAAATTGTATAAATAATGCATTTAAACAACAGAAATTTATCATTTTGTTAGAAGAAAGAGAAATAGGTTAAATAGGTGAATCATTTTGATCAATTTTAGATTACGTTTTTTCTTTGTGCTGTACATTCATTTTGTGGATTGGCGTGCATAATAATTTTTTTAAAAATCCCTTGTTTTAGATTTGAATTATAATTTTTTTTCAGAAATTCACTGAGTTAAATTTAAGATTATATTGATTTTAGAGAAGTTTCTCTTCCAGGTCACAGTTATAATTCTTAAGAAAAAATTTCCGTTTCACGTCAAAATTGTAATTCTTTTGGAATATATGCTGTTCACAGATAGTATAATACTTGATTCAACTTTTTTTTAATCCAGGTATATCACAGACTTAATTACATTATATTAATAAAATAAAATAATTCAAAGGTAGTTTACTTAATACGATTAAACTAATTCGGTTGACTAAATAAGATGAATAAATTCATATTTGTTTTATTCTGAATCAATCGATTCAGATTATAATATTTTCCAAACAGGAAGAGAAATAATCCAAAAATGTATACATTTTAAGATCGAAAGAGGGAGAAAAAGGAAATGTGAACCAAAACTAACCTCTCTCTTTGTGCTCATTCTCTCTCCGTATTTGTTATACTACTAGGAATTTAAAATGTTCCGCGGCCAATTTATATCTCGTCAAAGATTATTTCTCAGAAAACCACAAAGCTTGATTAATGAAATCTTATGATAATTCAAAATCAAGCTATTCATATAAAACCATGCATATTTTTGCAAAAAGCTGCTTTTTCTTATTTTGCATTTATATAAATAAAAATAATTTTTATAAAAACAGTACAGGAACAATTTTAACAAAAAATTAGCTGAAGTCATTTTTTTAACTAATAAACCTGCCTATTATTTTTAATCAGCCCTGCAGTAATATAATATACATTACCTTGTTATACATTTTTTGTGAATTTAAGTCTAGTCGCCTCTTAAGGAGTATTCCAGGAATAATTTCCAACCAATAATATTTAATTTTGGCACCCCTAATCGCCTTTTTTAAGCACGGAAAATGCAAAAAAAATGGAAAATAGCAGTTTTCTATCCAATACATGCTCAAGACGGTATTTTTTGAAAGTTTTATATCATTCAGTATAAATTATACAAAGTTAATGAAGATTTCAAATTCGGTACAGTATTTCCTCACATTATTCAACAGGTAATCAGGAAGATTTTTTGTTTTTAACCATTTTTGTTCATTTTACAATAACAAATTAACCGATTTTTTAAAGCAAAAATCGCGTTTTTGTGTTCAAAATTATGTAGAAAATAAAAAATTCAAAAAACATTCCTGATTACCTGCGGAAACATATCACCCTTGAAATGCATTTTTCTTTTTTTGTTTTAGATGATCCAGTGATGAGTTACAATGTTCACGGCACAAACAATTTTTTTCGAAGTGTCTCGTGAGATTCGATGTCACGCGGTCATTTTCAAATATTTTTTAAATTAAAATTGGTATAAAAATAGTAAGAATGTAGTACTAAAATATACAGTTTAAATTAATAAACCAGCATTATTTATATCTCCAAAAAAAAATTCTTAAATATATGCGTTTTTTTCGTGATTATTTAATTTATTTTTATTTGTTTCAACAATTTGCTCCCCATGTAAAGCGAGAAAAGTTATTATTTTCTGGAATCATTACACAATTATTGGATGCTGAAAGCAATATTTTTTTCTAAAGGACATTTAGCAATTTTTTAAACAATTTTTTTCTCTGTCAATCGTGAAAAGTTATTTTTTTGTGCAATTAATGATACAATTAAGGAACATTGAGTGAAGGAATGTTGTTTTTGTTTTGCTTAGGATGTTTTTCAATCATTTAAACGACTAAGAATGATTCACCTGCACCGGTTCATCGGGAAGGTAGAAAAATTCTAGGTTTTTCAAATCTCTTACACAATATTGCTTAAAATTCAGTATTTCCTTTACTCAGAACGTATAGTCTATATTATTTAAACCATAATAATTTGTTTAAAAAAATAATCTCCTTTAAAAACATATTTCACGCAACATTGTTTAATTGTGTGATTATTTCCAGAAAGTAGTAACTTTTTACGATTTTTGGGGGAAAAATGTTTAACCAAATTGAATTTTTTTAAATACTTACCAAACATGTTAAGCAAGAACTATAGCACTTGAAATTCATCAACTTTGTATAATTTACCCCGAAATTTAATAACTTTTCACGATTTTCAGGGGTAGAAAAAGTGTTTTGAATAAATAATAATTGTTTAAACAATTAAAAATCATATATAAAATACTAGTAAACTCGTCACTTATCGACCTAAAATAATTGATGCTACAAAAATTCCGAAAAATACCGTCTTCAACATGAATTTGATAGAAAACTGCTATTTTTCATTTTTTTTAGGAATTTTCCGGGCACAATAAAGGGGGAATGAGAGTGTCAAAAATAAAGGTAATTGGTTGGAAATTATTTTTTGAATACACCTAAAAAGTTGACACTACTTAAATTCACAAAAGTTTAAAACAAGTACTTCTGTTTTTCATTTTTTGGAAAATCGAGCTTTTTCCATTTGAAACCCAATGATAATTTCAAAAGTTCTCTGGGTGACTATTCTGTGCAAATTTTTTTTTAAATGAAGTTTCCCACCCAATTTTTTTCGAAAAAAACATGCACGTTGAGAATAATTGAAAAAGTAATGTACATTTTTTCAGAAGTTTTCTAATTATAGAAACAGAGACAGGAAATAAAAACGATAATGGACTTTAACCCCCCTAACTCATCCAATATGTCAGCTAACGGTTTTTTTCAATTTGGGACATTTTTTTTGTATTCTTTCAAATGGCTGACTCAATATTTGATTCCCTTTGGAGAAGTTTTTGCATGCTTACCCGGCTATAACATTTACAAACAAAAATGAAATAGTTAATTTTTCAGTTAATAAACTTCTGGTGAATAATTGAATTATGATTAATTTTGCATTATTTATAACTCTGTTGATAACAAACTAAAAAAAATTTGCAATAAAGTTTCGATCAGTATTTCCATAGTCTTTTCTATTTAGTTTGAAGGCCTCAAAAAGGACAAATTGTTCACAAGGAAAATTTAGTCAGAAAAAAAGGGAAAAAAATCTTCTATACTTTAGGCGAACATTTTTGTTATTAAAGATTAAATTGTATTTTATGTATTTTTTCCAAAAATTGAGTTTGTGTACTTGTAAAGTTTTCTTGGAAAATTAACATTTTTATCTTTTTTAAAAAATCATTTTCGATAAATAGAAATTGAAACGTGTTAAAGCAGTGTGCTCACCTTTTCATTAGGATGAAAATATAGGAAAAGTTACTTACCTAACGGAGATAATCCTAATGGTGGCCCGGGTTAAAGGGGTCCCAAAACCATCCTACTGGGTCGCCTTGCCAACTTAATTCTATAGGAACGAATAGAAATTGATGAATTTTTTATTTTTTATACTTACACTCGAAAAACAAAAAAAAAGTAATCTTTAATATTTGTTAAATTGAGTTAAAACTAAACATTTCTCTTTAAAAATAGACACAGAAAACAAATAAAATATTTCTTTTGAATATCGCCCTCATAAGTATGTTTTACAGGGTCTCGAAAAAAACCCCATAAGTAAAGAAATAGGTTTTGCGCGTTTTTAGCGCTAATTACGATTTTTTGCATTTACAAAAATGCAAATTTCTTCTAAAACATACAATACTACTTTACACTGATAACTAGATGTTTCGATAAATATTTCGAACAATTTATTATTGCTTTCAGCAATTTTCTTTTATGATAGACATAGAAAGTCGCGCTTTTTCACGAATTTTCCCTTTTTGTCCGATTTTCAATTAAAGTGAGTTAAATAATTAATTAAATAAGCAAACTTATTTGCTTCAACAATTTCTTATTATTATTAATAATATTCAATTCGAATAATGCTAGAAAAATTGCAATTTTTTCTGAAATTTTAACGATTTGCCTGCTTTTCACTTACGGTAAGTTAGTAAATAATGCAATTTAGAAAAAGTAATTATTTTAACAAATTTTTATAGTTTATAATGATCTTTTTCTTCATTAATTCTACATAGTTACTGTTTCTCCTGATATTTTAAATTTTCTACCAAGGTTTTACTTCGTAAAGTAATAAATAATGAAAGTTAACATGAATAGTTACTTAAATAATTTATAATTGTTTACAACGATCTTCTTCTAGATAAGTGTTAAAAAATTGCGGTTTTTTATGAACTTCAAACTGACAACCCCCCAGGTCTCTGGTTGATATATCTTTAGTCATAGTAAAATTGCAAAACCCCTATAAACTACCCCTATTACATTTAATGAATCCAGCCTCAGATGTCTTTAACTAAAACCACAAAAAATATTAAAATTAAAAAGAATAATCCGAGACAATATTTCCAAGACTCTAGTTGATATATCTATAGTCACAGTAATATTCTACAACCCCTAGAAACGAGCCCTATCACAGTTAAAAGGTCAAGTTATAGTTGCCTTTCTCTAAAACTGCCAAAAAATGTTAAATTAAAAAGGATCACTTAAGGCCATGTGACGAGTGGGTCACGTGACCAGATTCCTACCTTACTCTCACTTTTTTAATTTCCCAACTTATTTTCACACAAAGCGCCACATCGAGTTGAAATTTTGGGATAATAAATAAGAAGCCCTAAGAAAGGTGGGTCTGGTCGTAAATTTTAATAATTATGAAAAAAGTAAAAAAAATAATTTACAAAAATTTTTTTTTTATAATAATACAAATTTATGACCAGACCAACCATTCTTAGTGCTTCTTGTTTAGTATCCCAAATTTTCAGCTCGATGTGGCTTTTCGTTTGATAATAAGTTGGGAAGTAAAAAAAGTGGCGCTAAGGTAGGAATCTGGTCACGTAACCCACTCATCACATAGCCTTAAGAAAACTTTTCAAGGCACTAGATACTAGATTTATCTCAACAGTAATATTCAATGATCCATACGAATTAGCCCTATCTCATATAACGAATCAAGTTTCACTTTCAGTAAATTAAAACGGTCAAAATATTTCTAATCAAAAATAATCACAGCAGGCAATTTTTTAATCCATTTGTCTAAGAACAGAAATTGAAGTTTCAACCAAAAAATGTGCATTTTAAGCAAAAACTTAATTTTCAATAAACTAGTTCAATTCTCAATGAAAGAGATCATTTTTCTTTTAAAAAATCAAGAATTAGTTAAACTCTTATAACCACGCAGTTAAATTTTCAATTGGAAAATATAAATTTTCAATAAAATATTTAAACTTTCAAACAAAGAGATGAATTTTTAACTAAAAGTATATATCCTAAAAAAAAAAGATTTTTCAAGAACAAACAAATTCAATTTGTTTTTTTAAATGAAAATTATTACTGTTGATTTAGTGGATTATTTAACAACATTGTTTAATTAGTTTTTAATTCTACAAACATATTCGATTTGTCTAAGAAGAGAAATTGAAGTTTCAACCAAAAAATTAATTTTCAATAAAATAGTTCAATTCTCAATAAAAGAGATGATTAAAAAAAAAACAAGAATTAGTTTAAGTCTTACCCACGCAGTTAAATTTTCAATTAAAAATATCAATTTTCAATAAAATAGTTCAACTTTCAAACACAGAGATAAATTTCTACCTATAAGTATATATCCTTAAAAAAATGATTTCTCAAAAACGTGGTTTAACCAAAATTGTAAAACAAAGTTGTTGAATCCTCAAGCAAAAGAGATTCATTTTTAATAAAAAAGTTGAATTTCTATCAAAAAATATGAAATATCTACTAACATAGATGAATTTTTAAATCAAAAAGACAAACTGCCAAAAACAACAAAAATTCTCATTCAAAAAAGATTTCAGCTTGACTTTTCAACACGTTTTGTACAATTCTCTAGTAAAAATGGAATAGCTATATTTTTAGTAAAAAAATGTATTTTCCACAAAAAAAACCAAAAACGTACAACAAAATTGGTTAAATTGTAACTAAATAAATTAACTTTTAATTAAAATCATGCACTTTAAATACATTTTTTTTCAAACAAACACCTAAATTTTCAACCCAGAAGATGAATTTTCTATAAAAAAGACAAATTTTTAACAAAATAGATGATATTCAGTTGAAAACGATAAATTATCAACAATAAATAGAATGAAGCGGTGGAATTTTTAGATAATAAAATTAATTTTTAATAAAAATATCTCATTTTCAACCCAAGAAGTGACATTTAACAACAAAGATAAATATTCTACCAAAATAGAATAATTTGTTAAGATACATGAATTATCAACCGAAAAGGTTATTTCTTAAAAAAGAGACGAATTTTCAAATAATAGATGAATTTTTAACTAAAATAAATCAATTTTTAACAAAAAATAGAATAGGGTGATTTTTAGTTGAAAGAAAAATTTTTCAAGCAAATAAAGTAAATTTTCAATGAAACAGTTCAATCAACTAAACACATGAATTTTGAATAAAAATATTAACTGTCTATATAAGCAAATTTTGACAAAAAAATGTAGATAAATTTTTAGTTTGAAAACATAATTTTCACTTTAAAAAAGTAATTTTTAAACAAATAAATGAATTTTCAACGACGAAAATGATTTTTTTCACCAAAAAAAGACAAATTTGAAACCAAATGGATGATTTTTCAAATAAAAAAGAGAATACAAATATAATAGATAGCTTAATTTCCAGTTAAAGAAATAATTTTCAAACAAATAAAATTTTTTTTTAGCGAAATAGTACAATTTCCCTACCAAACAAATGAACTTTCTACAAAAAGATTAATTGTGTATAAAAAACTTATTTTCAACCAAAAAAATCGAATTTTAAAATAAAAATATTAATTTTCTACAAAAAAGTAGTAATTTTTAATGAAATACATGAATTTTCAACAGAATGTCTTAATATTTAATGAAATTTAAACATCCAATAGTTGAATTTTCAACGAAAAAAGTAAATCAGTCATCACAAAAGAAAAAGATTCAACAAAATACAGAAATTTGCAAACAAATAGAAGAATAGAAAACTGTAGAAGATTGACGTTCAAACAGACAAAGAATAGTTAAATTTTTAGTCAATGAAATAATTTTAAAGAAAATTCAACAAAGTGGTTAAATTTTGAAGAAAACTAGATTTCTTAACTAAAATTATCATTTTGTAGTCAAACTATGTAAAATGCGAAAAAAACATAAATCGATAAAACTTTATAATAAAAAAAATAACAATGTGTTTATTAATCACTTTGTACAGGATACGTAGTTATTGTTTTATTCATTTAAAACGACATTAAAAGTAGAAAAAATCCAATTTTTAGAGGAACGACACAAGAGTTAAGAGCTAGTTATTACATTTTTTTGACAGAATGCGTAGTTTTGGTTTTAATCGTAAGAACCAAAATTAAAAATTAAATTTTTGGACAAATGAAACAGGTTACGAAAATAAATAAAGGTAAAAGTTTCTCTTCCAAAAATGACTTAAAACTTGTCCAAATTTGTCTTGAATAATTTTTTGATAGGACTTTTAGTTTTTGTTTTACCTGTGATATAATATTAGAAATAAAAATAAAAAATTTCAAAAACGACACAACGCACGAAAAAAAATGAATAGACAAAAGTTATTCATCCAAAAATAATCTAAAGATTCGTTACTAACAACTTTTATAAAGAAGGAGTACATTTTGTTTTAATCGTAAAAGATAATATGAAAAATTAAAAAAATTAGATTTTCGAAAAAACTACGTAAGGGAAAATTAAAAAATTAAAATATTGTTAACAAGTATTATTTATCATTGTTATCAGCATTTTATAATATGTAGCTTTAATATAAATAACTTAGTTTAACAAATGAAAAAATCTTTTTTTTTAAAGAAAAAATCTCTTTTTTACCTCATTTGTATCGTAATAGTTTATTAAACTTATTCTACAGCAAAATTTTGTTTAAGGAGTTTTTCTGAAACGTATAGTCAAAACTTAACGTTTACCTGCTTAATGGATAATTTAAGTTAAAAATAGAAAATCTTAATATTTTTTCCGACAACGGAAAATTCTTTTTCATCTTATATGTATCCCTATAGCTTATCCAACTTATTTTGCTGCAAAATATTGTATAAACTGAAAAAATGCATAACAATTTAAGTTAACAAACAGAATTATTATAATTCAGAATTTTCTGGATTCTTTTAAGTCTGATAAAGTTATTTCTATAGAAATACGATTGAAATGAATTGTTTTTCTGAAGAAAATGCGAGAAGTTTTCTATTTGTTAATGTTTATTATTTATGAATAAACCTGAATTTTAAGTTTAAGAAATTCTTTAAGTTTATTATTTCTGAAATGCAATTTACTCACATCTTGAGACAGTGAATGTTTTCCACCAAAAATATAAATATTGTATTTTTTCGATTTAAATGATTTAAAACAAATATGAAGGTTAATAATATCCGTCAGATATAATAATTGATTAATTTATTCAACTCATTTTACGATTTGCATATACTCTTATTATTCTCTAATTTTAAATGGTTTATGCTTTTAATGTTAGGAAATAAAAAACAAGGAAGGTGAATGTGCGTTTTACTCGTGCTATTTGCACAGAAACAAATAAACTTGTGTGTTTAACTTCTTTTTTAATTTTCGAGAAATTGCAATCTCATTGTTATGAACAAAGTTAAATCTGTAAAGCAGTCTGCTTCTTGTTTTCTAACTCACCGATTTCTTATGTTTTTATTACTACAGTTAAAAAAAATAATATTCAAAAACAAATAAAGGAATCAAATAAATAAGAATATTTTCTTTCAAAAAATGAAAATTTTTCATAATAAGATGTGCCGTTTTTCTTGGTTTTCATGCTTATTTTTATGTTTTTTTTCGTTTATTGTTATGAATATTTTTTCAAAAATTTCCCCCTTTTCCCTTTCTTCATTTTCCCCCCTAAATATGAACGGAATTAATAGAGTTTTGGCAGAAAATTATTCATCTTGTATTGTATTATTGATGTAGGTTTTTTGACCAGAGAAGTTAATTAATAGTTTAAGATGTTAATTTTGTTTGTCTACTTGGTAATACTCAATATTATTAAAATATTGATTAATTTTTAAGATTGTGAAAAATTAATCAATATTTTAATAATATTGATTAGGAACAAGTAGGCAAACAAAATTGACATCTTAAACTATTAATTAATCATCTTGGTTTAAAATTCATCCTTTTGTTTGAAATTTAAACCACTTGGTTGAATACTGAAAAACTTTGGTCTAATAATTATCTTTTTGTCTAAAGTTGATTTATTTTGTTGAAACTCTTAACTATTTTGTTGAGAAATCGTTTCCTTTCCTTCGAAATTGATTTTTGTAGCTGAAAAATGTAGTAAATAATTTTCAACTAAAAATTTAAGTATTTTTTTGTTGAAAATTCGTATTTTTTTTTGGTTTAATTTAACAGTTTTGTATTTAAGTTAAAATTATTCTTGGTTAGAATATCAACTATTACATTTGTTTTCTAGAATTCATTTTTTATTGATTGACCTTCCTTAAAAAAAATGTCAAGAAGTACATTAACTTTTATCTACTCAGTTAAATTCTTAAATAAGAAGTAACATTTTTAAATAAAATAGTCAAAGTTATAGCTTAAGAGATGAATTTCCAACTAAGAAAAGGAATCTTTGACGAAAAAATGGTTTAACCAAAATTTTCAAACAAAATAGTTGAATCCTTAAGCAAGGAAGATTAATTTATAATCAAAAAGTTGCATTCTTATCAAAGAAATATGAAATTCATAATCAAACAGATAAATTAAAAAAAAATTAATTATTTAATTCTAGTATGAGTTTTCAACAAAAAAATCCGTCTGTTGAACAAAAAGTAACCTTTCTACGAAATAGTTGAATTTTCAATGAAGAAAGATGACTTTTAAACTTAAAAAGCTGAATTGTGAACCAAATAGGACAGAATTTTAACACAATTGTTGAATTTTTAAACAAATAATAAAATTTATTACTAAAAAGACAATATTCAGGGGCAAACAAATGTGAAAATTCTTTTGTCGAGAAAATAAACTCTGATTTAATTCAAAATTACAAAAAAAAATAAATATAATTTTAGAGGACACTCAGGTCCATTTTAGGGCAAAAAATTTTATTCTAAATTAAATTGACGCTATTTATTGATTATTCATTTCTGGAATGTAATAGTTATGTTCTTTACAATCCAGCAATTTCACTCAGACATTTTTTAGTCTTTTACAATAACATTCAAAGATCGCTCAAGGTCATTTTAGGGCATTTATCATATATTGAGGAAGCTTCGATATTCTTCTGTTTTTCACATTTTCTATTTTTGATTTTAAGCAAAACTATAACAACAAAAAATGACCATCAATGAGAAAAAATTGTCGAATGGAAATTTTTCGCTAACTGACCTTGAATTACCTTAAAGAAAATGACCTTGAGGTACCATTCAATGTTATTGTAAAAATCTGAAAAATCTGTGATCAATACTGAATGGAAAATAACACAATTCGTACCCTCCAGGAATAAATAATCAATAAATAGCGTTAATTAAATTAATAATGAGATTTTTTGCCCAAAAATGGTCTGGAACAACTTCTAAATTTTTTCTAAACTTTGAAACAAGTCCAAGGTTATTTTCTCGGCAACAAAACAATTTGAATGGGTGCCAAGTAGAATTTTAAAAAAATCACCCTAATAGATGTATTAACTGGAGTCTTGAATAGTCTGTGATAATTATTTTTAATTTGAAATATTTTTTACGATTTTAATTGATGGAAAGTGAGACTTGTTTCGTTAAATGTTATAAGCGTATTTCATATCATATAGATTATTTAAGATTTTTTGGTGGTTATTTCAAGGGTAGTTTTTGGGAGACAGGAGTAGTTTTTTGAAAATTAATTTTTGCACTTTTGTAGAACCCATAAAAGCCAAAAATTCTGGTAATGTTGGTTTTTTAATTTTACCAATTTTCCGTAGTAGAGGTGTTGGTTGCCAGCACCTCCAGGACAAAATTCCATTTTTAAGAAAAATTAAAGAGCTCAAAAATCGAAATTGGAATTTGATTCATATTTAAAAATGTAACACGATTTTCTACCTGGACATTAGTTCCACTCATTTTCAAAAATTTACTTTGAATTTGGAAAATTAGAATAAATTGATTGATTTCTATGAAGGTAAAAATAAAAATAAGTGGGAATTTGACTCTGAAAATACGAATTTTGTGAAAGCACTCAATTATTTAAAAAAAGACCAGTTTCAATGTTACAAAATTGTATCAAATTCCTGGATTTTGTACAAAGTGAGTATAGAAAGGTTTTTTTGAGTCACAGCACATCAAAATAATTAAAATTTCAAAATTTGAGTGAAATTTTTCACTTTTTTAAGTTTGACCTCAAATTGGTGGTTTGTGCTGACAAACTTGATAGAAATCCACCTGATTGATGAAAATTTAATGATTCAAAATTTCAGTGAAACTTTTTAATTTTTTAATTTTGCTACTAAATTAATAAATTTTTTCAAATTTGAGTAAAATTTTTGAAATTTCAAATTCTTACGATAAATTTGGGTTCTGAATTTCAAAATCCTCTCTCGTAATAAATTTAGTGAATTCTACTACATCAAACAAATTTTAAAATACTGAGTTAAATTTATGAATTTAAAATCCAAAACAGTATTTTGTGCCTTCAAAACCCCCCTCGTACAAAATTTCATGAAAATCAACAAAGTTGATAACATTCTTTTAATTTTAATAAAATTTGGAAATGTTGGAATTTTTCACCAAATTCGTGTACTGTGTCCCGAAAATCGTCAGCGTAGTACTAACCTTCATAGAGTTGTACCACATCAATAAAAATGTTAAAATTTGAGTGAAATTTCAAGATTTTTTCATTTTTCCCCCAGAACGCGCCCCTCGTACTGACTTTCATGAAAATGTACCAAATTAATAAAAATTGTTAAAATTGAAGGTTTTTAAATTTTTATCCTACATTTGTATTTTGTGTCCAGAAAGCGCCCCTCCTATTAACTTCCATGGAATTTTACCGAATCGGTAAAAATTTCCTAATTTGAGTGAAACATTTCGATTTTTTAATTTTGTCCCCAAATTTGTAGTTTGTACCTAGAAAACCCCTTCTTACAGAATTTTATCCAAACCTACCAAATTAATAAAAAAATTTTAATCAAGTGAATTTTTTGAATTTTGAACCCAAAATCGTGTCCTGTGCCCCAAAAACAACTCTCGCATTGAGTTTTATGGAAATCTACTAAATTAATGCCATTTTGAGAATTAGCGAACAAATTTTTTATTTTGTGATTCTAACCATAAATTCTTTTTCTGATCTCCAAGAACTCCCCTTGTACTAATTTTTATGGAAACCTACACATTTGATAAAATTTTTAAAATATGAGTGAAATTTTTTAATTTTGTCCCCAATTTCAAATTTTGTGGCTCCTACTGAATTTCATGAAAATCTATGAAATTAATACAAATTTAAAAACTTGAGTGAATTTTTTCAATTTTTAATTTCGCTCTTAAATTTGTGTTTCGTTTCCACAAAGCACCTCTCGTACTAATCTTCATTGAAATCTAACAAAATTACTTGAACATTTAATTTCAGAAAAGTTTTTTTATTTTGACTCCAAATTCGTGTTCTGGTTCCAAACTCCTCCCCCTCCTTTATACTAACTCACATGGAAATCTAACAAATTTAAAACAATTTTAATTTGGGCAAAAATAATGAATTTTTGTATTTTGAACCCAAAATCGTATCCTGTGCCCCAAAAACAACTCTTGCATTCAGTTTTATGGAAATCTACTGAATTAATACCATTTTAAAAATTTGCGTACAATTTTTTCATTTTGTAATTCTGACCCAAAATTCTTTTTCTGCTCTCCGATAACCCCCCCCCCCCCCCTTCTACTAACTTTTATGGAAACCTTCACATTTGATAAAATTTCCAAATTTGAATAGAATTTTTTAATTTTAAAAATTTGACCCTAGATCAGTACACGATGTTTACAAAATATCTTAGCATATCTTGCTTTTTTTCTAATATGGTTTTCGAAAGTTTCGACACTGATATGAAAAAAGTTGTAAATACAAGCGCTACCTCGGTGGAGTTGACGTAGCCTTTTTTTAAGATACGCATTATCTTCTTATTTTGTCAATAATGTTAGAAGACCTTATTTGATAATACTGTTCTATTTATCATTACAGCTATTCTTATTACAATTTTAAATTAATATAAACACACACAATCTTACTTCTTGGTCAATTTTTTTAATTTTTAAAGATTTTTTAAAATGCGAGGAATCATTCAATTGAGCATAGTAGATTTAGAAAAATTAATATCATGAAATTAATATCAAGAAAACTGTTTTTGATTTAAAACAACAATGTGAAATATCTAACAAATATCTAACTATCTAAATATGTAAATACAACCGAAATATCAAAAATTAAATTCTTGATTGAGAAATCATCTCTATTAGTTTTCGCGAAGGTAAATCATTTTAGATAAACATCCCCCTTTTCGGTTTCAAATTGAATTTTTTGTCGAAAATTCATATCTCTTCATTAAAACGCGTATGTAAAATCCCGTGACGTAAATAAAAGGACCCTCGTGTATCAGAGTAACTTTACGAATCTGTTGTGATATTCCAATTTGGCCGATAATTTTACACGTGAAAATGTAAAATTCATTACGTGAAAGAATAAAATAAAATAAAATTTATCAGGGCGACAGGTTTCGAACACTCGAAGCTCAAACTTCGTAGAATTTCATGGAGATTGAAGAAACGCAAGTCGGACACGTTACCACTTACCTGAAACACATAAGATACTATGGGTATTTTTTTGAATTTTAAATATTCCCTAACAAAAATATGAAATATACGTTTTGAACAACCGCATTTTTTTCCGTTCCAATAGCAGAAAATGTAAAAGGCAAAATAGGAATAGCTCGGATTCGGTCTACTTTGTGTAAAAGCTGTCAAAAAAGATAACCAAAGGTGTCAAAAAAGTTAACCAAAGCTGTCAATTTCCTCGCATTAAAAATAAAAATTCTCCAAAATTGAAGGATGAAGGCAACGATAAACAACGAACACGAGAGACGCTTTCGTATTCACATATTATATTATTAATTATTCTAAACTTTAAATTAATTATAAGTAAAATTTTTTACAGTTTCTGCCAGGGTAAACTTAAAGATCTTTGGTAAAATTAAAAATCTCGATGTAATTTTCAATCACAGGAAAGTGATTTTACCGACGCATGGTATTTTTACAAGCTGCGACTGAATTTTCCCTTCTGAATGTAAAGTTCGTACGAGGGAATTTGTAATTTTATTTTCATCGAGTGTGAAATATTACACTGCTGTTCGAGGGTCCTTTTATTTACATCGCTAGAGGATGTAATTTCACATACTTTTGTAAAATCACACAATGAAGTGTTTCATATTTACAATAATACAATATGTGATTTTCCGAAACTAAAAGAATGTGCTGCAGAAGAGACGCTAGTAGACACATGGGAAAGAAATCGGTTAAGATGGTTCGGACATGTTGAGAGAATGCCAAATGAACGACTAACG
>NC_046662.1:17736230-17737811 GCF_010883055.1 Belonocnema kinseyi | reverse complement strand
TGGGGAACCTTACATAACGACTTCGTGAGGTTCTTCGCTTGGGGCGATTGCTAGAGAGATTGATCAGCAACCTGGGTCGGAGCAGTGTTGCGGAACGAACGTATTATTTACTTAAATAGCCCGAGAATTCTGGATCAATCTGAAAAATCTCTATCCCTTCCACACACTACTCCTTTCCCCTGCCGAATGAGTCACGCCTACCCCGAAAGGGAAATGGCTTAATGGTGTAATAATAATAATTGTAATTTTACACAAATCTTTTTTTACAGTGTATTTACCAATATAAGCAGCGAAAACGGCAAGAGCAAGAAGTAGAGCACTGGCGGTAATTCTCATTTTTTCTGATAGTAGGTGACAACAGATGACAGTAAATGACAGTAGACGACAGTAGATAACAGTAGACGACAGCAGAGGACAGTAGGCGATAGCAGATTACAGTAGACGGTAGTAGAGGATAGTAGATGATAGTAGACGATAGTAAATGACAGTAGATGGCAGTAAAGGACTGTAAACGACAGTAGATGATAGTAGATGGCAGTAGATAACAGTGGACGAATATATAGGGCAGTGGGCGACAGTAGGCGTCAGTAGGCGAGAGTAGATGACAGTAGACGACAGTAGGCGTCAGTAGACGGCAGTAGATGACAGTAGACGACAGTAGACGGATGTAGAGGGCAGTGGGCGACAGTAGATGACAATATATGACAGTAGACGGCAGTAGGCGACAGTAGGCGTCAATATATGATGCTGATTTGTGAAGAAAATGAATTTTTTATAAGATTTCCGTATATGTATACGAGTGAGCTTTCCGTATTCCACGTAGCCTATTCTGATTTTCTGAATCCCCTTTTTGACCTCCTTCCCCACTCGTCCCTACAGATATCTACTTCGTATATGGATTTCTACTAATTGCTATCTCACTCGACACACGAAATTTAGGTCTTGCGACAAACACTTTTTTATTTAACATTAAAGTTTCATATAGATTTTTTGGTGTATTTCCTTGTATACCTGCTTGCCATACAACAAACAGTTCTTAGTGCCGCATTTCATTACGATAACATAAATATTTTGATATGTCTCGCTTGTTTTCCAAACAAGCGAGTTATTTTCTTGAAATCTTTTAAAATTGCTAAAAAGCTTTGAAATTTTGCTTCGAAATTTTAAAATAAATTTTTTTGAATAAATATCATTTCGAGTTTTTCCAGGAATTTCAAGACAATTTTTTTATTATCCTGAAACCTTTCAAAATCCTTCAGAAGCTTATAAGTATTATTTCAAAACCTTATAAAATCTACATTTTATTTAAAAAATGTCATCTCTTTTTAAATTATACCGATATTCAGGAAACGCGACTTCAGACGCTAAGAGTCTGCAAATTCCGAAAAGTTTGACTTTCAACCACACTTGGAAATTTTTCGGAACTGAGCCTGCTTTCTAAGGACAGATGATTTTAGTTTGAATGTAGAAAAGTGACGAACTGCTAGACTACGGCTACAGAGTTTCGCGTGATTCTTAATTTCTTGCGTGAGTCGATATTGAGGTTATGTTTTTTCAGGTGTATATAATATGGATATCATT
>NC_046662.1:17734090-17736130 GCF_010883055.1 Belonocnema kinseyi | reverse complement strand
ATTATAAAATATTATATTAATATTAATGACTAGTTGACCATCTTTGAATAGAAATTGTTAAACTTTAACTAAAACAATTAGTTTTGTGAAAACAATAAATTGAGCATAAAATACATAAATTAAAAATAGAATTTTTAATTGTTTTCAACAAAATAGTTAAATTTTTACACAAAAAGGTAAATTTTCATCCAAAAAGCTGAATTGTATACTAAAAAAAGCATTTTTAATAAAATACATGAACCTTGCACAAAAGAAATTTATTTTCCACCAAGACCAATTTTCTATACAAAAAATTAATGTTTAATCATAGTTAAATTTTTGACATAAAATATTAATTTTCTTGTAGATAAAAAAAAATCAAAGAAAAACAAAAATATTTTTGTACAAAATAGTTAAAAATCCTGAAATATTTAAAAATCCTTTAAAATCTGTTGAAATTTTTCAAAGCTCTTGAAAATTCCTTGAAAATTTAAAAATACCCTAAAATATTTTAAATGCTTTAAAATATTATACTAATTAATGTAATCAATTGGAAATTCCTTGGAACGTTTTAAAATACTCTCCAATGTTCCAAAACCTTCAAAATCGTTCGAAACACCTTGACACCTTTCAAAGATTTCTAAAGTACTTTGAAATTTAAAAAAAATAACTGCCAAAATTGTTATAATTCTTTGAAATTTCTTTATATCATAAAAATGAATTAAAAATTCATTGACATTTTTTTAAACATCCTCAAATATTTAAAATCCTTGAAAATCTTTTGAAATTTCTTTAAAATTTTCAAAGCTCTTGAAAATTCCTTAAAATTTTAAAAATACCCTAAAATATTTTTAATCTTTTAAAATCTCATAGTACATTATTGAAATTAATTAAAAATTCCTTGGAACCTATTAACATATCCTAGCATATAACAAATCTTTCAAAATCTCATATTAAGTTACCGGAATCAATTGAAAATTCCTTGGAACATTTTCAAATACTCTCAAACATTGCAATTCCTTCAAAATCTTTTGACATACCTTAAACTTTTCCAAAGATTTTTAAAGCACTTTTGAATTTTTTAAATAACCCTTCTAACCTTGTTATAATTCTTTGAAATTTCTTTAAATTATAAAAATGAATTAAAAATTCATTGACATTTTTTGAAACATCCTCAAATATTTAAAATCCTTGAAAATCTTTTGAAATCTCTTAAAAATTTTCTAAGCTCTTGAAAATTCCTTGAAATTTTAAAAATACCCTCAAATATTTCAAATCTTTTAATATCTCGTACTACGAGGGTGAATCAAATATTAACCGGAATTCTTTTTTAATATTTATTTATTTATAAAACAATACAAAAATACTATTGATTATTTTTCTACATAGTCTCCTTCACGCTCTACACATTTTTTCCAGCGGTTTGGAAGCTTGTTAATTCCTTGCTCGTAGAAACTTTGAGGTCGAGTCATCAACCAATTGCGCACGAATTCCTCAACATCTTGGTCGTTGTCAGATCGCAATCCTTCAAGTGCATCTTTCATGGGCGCAAACAAATGATAATCACAGGGTGATAAATCTGGGTTGTATGGAGGATGCTCAAGGGTTTCCCAATGCATATCCTCCAGTTTTTGTTTCGTTTCAACCGCCGTACGTGGCCTGGCATTGTCATGAAGAAGGATGACGTTTCTGATGGGGTTACCGCGTCTTTTGCTTCTGTAAGCGGCTTTTGCTGCCTCCAACAGCTGGCAGTAGTAGGCAGCGTTAACCGTACGTCGATCATGTAGGAAATCAATGAGCAACACTCCTCTGTAGTCGAAAAAGACGGTCGCGAGGACCTTACCGGCTGAGAGACGGGTTTTGGCTTTCACAGGACCGCCTTCGTCTTTCCTTCGCCATTCTTTACTCGCCATCTTGGACTCGGGAGTGTAATGATGCACCCATGTTTCATCGCATGTGACGATATGCTTCAAAAAAGTCTCTCCCTCCTGCTGAAATCGATTCAGATGTCTCTTACTGATTCGCAGTCGGATGTTTTTTTGATCTTCGTTCAATAACTTC